>NW_027695607.1:0-352 GCF_054177405.1 Leptonychotes weddellii | reverse complement strand
TAGCTGGGGCGGAGGGATGGGAGGCGGTTGCCAAGTTCTGTACATGAGAAGCTTAGGGGCAGAAATGTGGAAGAGGTCGGCTGCAAGGCGTCTCCTGGCATGGTGTTTGGGGAGCAGACACCTTGTGTTTTACTCAAACGGTCTGCTGCTGTGGGCTGGTTTTGAGCTCATTTGCTTCAGGGAATTGCTGGTAGGGGGTCTGCCATCGTTGCTAGATATATCTGGACCTAGAGAGAAGGTAGAGGGGGGAAGGGAATGGGAAGTTGTGGGGAAATCACCTTAAAAAGTCAATTTCACCTATCCTATGATTTCTCTTCTGTTTATAGCTGTTTGAATGTTTGAAATGGAGCAT
>NW_027695606.1:0-352 GCF_054177405.1 Leptonychotes weddellii | reverse complement strand
GGAACGTGGCCAAACCTCGAGGCCTGGGTGTGTGGGTGAGGCTGCCAACACTTCTTAGCAAACTCCCAGTGCAGTGATAACAATAATATAATAACTGCCCCATAGAAGGCTTACTATACATATACTAGGTCCATGCTAACTGGCACACAAAAGTTCATTTAATTCTCCCAACAGTGCTCAATAGTTCTCTATAGACAATGAGAGCTCATAGCTAACATTTCTGAGTTCCTATTAGTATATTTATGCTAATATTTATGGAGTGTACTAAGTACTGTATGTACATTATCTCCTATAAGGATATGTGGCTGAAGTGATGGTTGAGATCCTAGTCCACGCCTGGAAAACCAGGATG
>NW_027695605.1:0-352 GCF_054177405.1 Leptonychotes weddellii | reverse complement strand
TGGAGCACTGGGTGTTACATGCAAACAATGAATCATGGAACACTACATCAAAAACTAATGATGTAATGTATGGTGATTAATATAACATAATAAAATTAAATTTAAAAAAAAAGAAGGGGGGGAGCAGAGGGAGAAGCAGACCCCCCGCCCCGAGCAGGGAGGAACACGCGGGGCTTGATTCCAGCACCCTGAGATCATGACCTGAGCCGAAGGCAGACACTTAACCTACTGAGCCACCCAGGTGCCCCAACGAAAGCGTTTTATATGATTATTTTTTCCCCAAACAATGGAATTTGAGGCAGGACCCATACATTTACGTTACAAACATGCCATGGAATTTTTTTTTTTTTTT
>NW_027695604.1:0-352 GCF_054177405.1 Leptonychotes weddellii | reverse complement strand
TTTGGGCCCCATCTAGAAAGATTTATCATCAACCCTATTGCAGATGTGATTTTAGTTGGAATGCACTCCCACATCACGCATTCTATCAATTCAGGTTTCCATTAAAGAGGGAAAGAGGGAAAGAAAGAGGGAAAGGGAAGGAAGAAAGGAAGGCAAGAATGGAAGCATTACCTCCGTTCTTATAGCCTGTGAAGTAGGATAGAACTATTCTATTAATAATAGGACTCACATTTCATTACTCTTAAGCGACGTTCCTTCTTTTATACATATTAAGCTTCTCAAACTGTGCACGACAAAAGATCCCCACAACAAAAAAGCAGGTAATAATCAATATGCAATTCTGTTCTGTATT
>NW_027695603.1:0-352 GCF_054177405.1 Leptonychotes weddellii | reverse complement strand
GTCATTATGACCTCGGTAAATGTTAAAGTAGAGCTTCCCTGGGAGCCCAGAAGCAGGGCCCACATACATGAAATTTTCCTTTCTTTTATCAACTAGAATGAATAGACCTATAGAACACCCTACCACACAACAGCAGAACACACATTTTCCTCAAGTGCACAAAAAACATTCTCCCAGACAGACCATATGTTAGGCCAGGGAGCAACTCTCAATAAATGTAAAAGGATTGAAATAATAAAAAGTATGTTCTCTAGCCATAATGGAATAAAATTAGAAATCCACAACATAAAGAAATTTGAAAAATTTACAAATATGGGAAATCAACATGAACACACACTACCAAATGATCAAT
>NW_027695602.1:0-352 GCF_054177405.1 Leptonychotes weddellii | reverse complement strand
GCGGGAAGACTGCTTCTCCCTCTCCCACTCCCCCTGCTCGTGTTCTCTCTCTCTGTGTGTCTCTCTTTGTCAAATAAATAAATAAAATCTTTAAAAAAAAAAAAAAAGAACAAGTTTGAAGGACTTATACTTCTTTTTTTGTTTTTGTTTTTTTTGTTTTGTTTTGTTTATTCTTATGTTAATCCCCATACATTACATCGTTAGTTTTAGATGAAGTGCTCCATGATTCATTGTTTGTGCATAACACCCAGTGCTCCATGCAGAATGTGCCCTCCTCAATACCCACCACCAGGCTAACCCATCCTCCCACCCCCCTCCCCTCTAGAACCCTGTTTGTTTTTCAGAGTCCATC
>NW_027695601.1:0-352 GCF_054177405.1 Leptonychotes weddellii | reverse complement strand
TAAAAATACGAGACTCAGAGAGGTGAGGTGGCTGTCCAAAGTCACAGAGCAAATGGAGGAAGATCACAGCTTCCATCTCTGGCCGCAGGATCTCCATTCAGCTCATCTCCTCTGTTCTGTGCGGCCCCCAAGTCTACAATTGCCCTATGAAACCCCACTCTTACAGCATGACTTCCCTCAGGAATGAACCATGGTGATTCATTCCTATGACGTAGCTCCCAGTTGCTTCCACGATCGCTGCTTTTATCCATAAAAAGGTTTCTACAAGGACCCCTTCAATTACTGAGTAAATTGGCTTCCTTACTTGCTATTAATTACTCACAAGGACTCTGGCCTATTACAGAGAGTCAAC
>NW_027695600.1:0-352 GCF_054177405.1 Leptonychotes weddellii | reverse complement strand
AATTTCTCATGACAACGATGGAGGCCCAAGTCAATAGACTGACGCCTTCCATGTGCTGAGGAAAAAACAAATGCCAACCTAGAATTCTCTATGAAGCAAAAATATCTTCCAAGAACATGAAGGAAACAAAGACACGTTTAGGTGTTTAATTGGTCTCTTCAGGAATCGATGATGTCACAGCTTAAGGTCACTAGCGGTCAGGGAGAAGTTCGGGGGGGACCGCGGTGCTCTAAATGGGGCAGCTTTCCTCTGTGACAGCTGGTTCTCTCCAGATCCAATCAACAAAAACTGGAAATCTAGGTTTTGATATAAAATCTCCCGGTGTTTGGGCGCCTGGGTGGCTCAGTTGGTT
>NW_027695599.1:0-6629 GCF_054177405.1 Leptonychotes weddellii | reverse complement strand
TGAGAGAGTTGTTGCTCTTCTTTTCTTCGATCTCCTGTTGAGTTTGTAGGTGTTCAGAATGGTTTGATCCCTATCCAGCTGAATTCCTGAGAGGAGACGAAATCCAGGTCTCCTACTCCTCCGCCATCTTGCTCCGCCCTCTAAACATCCGACTCTTGATTTCAGCCCAGGTCATGATCTCAGGGTCACACGATCGAGCCCTGTGTCGGGGTCCACACTGGGCATGGAGCCTGCTTGAAATTCTCTCTCTCCCTCTGCCCCTCCCCCTCTACTCATGCTCTCTCTATCTCTAAACAAACAAACAAAAACAACCTTATTTTATTAAGCCGGAAGAGAGTCCCTTATCTTCCTGGTAAAATTATGGGGAGAAGGGAGACGTTGGCTTGTAGTTAATAGCCTCCCCCAGGAGTCTGCCAACCCTTGTTGATTACCCAAACACAGCTTTTTTCTGCCCCCTACCCTTTAGCCAGCTGTTAGCACCTCCTGTAGAGGGTGGGGAGGGAAAGAGATGAGGTAATTGAGTTCGTGTTAATGGCTGTGACAAAGATTGAGAGCTTCCCATGGTTTCTGCAACCAAATGGCTACGATCCTAGAGCAAGCTTCTGTTTTTAGAACCAGTCTGGCTGGTTGTGGAGTTTTTGAGAAGAGAAAGGCCTGAGCTCCCAGGCTCCAGAGCTCAGGCTGGGAAGAATTTACCATCTCTTCTGTGATTAGTGGAGCTACAAGGCACTTCACCTTGACCCTCTGTGGGGCTCAAGCTACAGTCACCTCAGGGATAGCATTTTTTGAAGAAATTAACTCCAATGTACTTGCCTCTCTCCCTCTGACGTGTTCCTTTGAGCAAAAATGCTGCACTAGAGAAGGGGGTGGTAGAAGGGAAGAAGAGGAAGGATGAACAGAAGCCCTCTGGGCCTGTCTAGTGAGGGGCTCCGAAGAGGGGGAAGATCTTCTCAGCACGGAGTGCAGCAGGAAGAGTCTGGGGAGCAGAGTGATGTGGCACATGGGGAAGACAGATTTTTGACTGCCAGGTCAGAACTAAAAGAACACAGGAATACCTGTGAGGAGGTCATAGACACCTGTCAGCACCGTCTTCGTCACTGATGCATCAAGGCTTTAATTGGATATGGTGCTGTTTCTAAAAGTAGCCTGAAAAAACAAAAGGACGACCGTGATTTTGACTAATAGAGTAGAGAGTAGATAGGAGATTGATTATAATTTCAAACAGAAGGCCCTGCCAGCAGATTCTCCTGTGGTTTGTGCAGCTCAACCCAAAGTTTCTCTGCTTTCAACCTGTGATAGGATCACTCTGTCCACTGAGATCAATTAAGAAATCAACCAATTTTCAAGGAGGCTCAAGGCTTTGCCAGATGCCCAGTGATTCCTGTTTTCCTTACGCTGTTTCGTTTAGGTGGCTAAGAGACATCAGTTGTGATCACTAGGGGAGACTGAACAGAGGTGATGTCCACCATGCTCCTTGAGCCTATGTGCCCACTGGCCCCCCAGATAGGCCAGCGTGCTTCAGAGTGTGTGCATTTCAAGGTTGCCTGTCACATTTTTAAAAAGGCGATTATAATTAATCAATAGGGAATGTCCAAGCTAAGGGGATTTTTGAGAACTCAAGAGAAACCATTATAGCTTGAGTGTTTTTGATGCCTTTTGGCAGGGAGTTGAGAAATCTTAAAGAAAAATTAATTGCTGTATCAATGGAAACCCCAGTAGGTAGATATCCAATTTGTCATTAATTAAAATGAGAAGACTTTTAAGGATTCAGGGAAGTGTTGTCAAGATTGTACGATAGTTTAATTTGCTAACATGGTATGAACCTGTTAGCTTCAGCAGCATGATTAATACAAGCGAAACTCCTCATGGAATTTTTCCAACGCTCACTTCCAGAACGCAAGTCATTTTTAAGACTCTGCTCCGTGTCCTTACTCAGTGAAGTGAGATGCTAGCTCTGCAGCAGCCCTGGCAAATGCAGGTGAGACAAAATATGACACACAACATTTTCTGTGACTCATTTTGCTCCCTGTTCCTCCCCACCCGGCCACCCCAGCCAGCCTGAGTCATGCAACAGCTGCGTGAGCGTGAGCTAGAAAGCAGCGAGCAGCAGCCGACACTTTCTGAGCTGGCTGCATCTCATTATCTCTGGGAGCTCACACCAGGATGGGCTCTAAATCCCTTATCACAACCGCCTCAGGCGGAAAGCAGGTCCCCCCCCCCCCCCCCCCCGCCCCACTCTGTTAACTGCTGATGTAAAGATGCCATTTCTTGAGCTGGGAGAATTTTATGTGACGGTATTGTGTGCTAAGCATCAAAAGATAATTCTGCAGCTCCCCATTCATCATAAAAACAGGGTCTTTTAGTTGTGCTTCTTAAAAAAAAAAATCCCCTGAAGAAATCATGAAATTATCTCGTGGCCTGAGGAGAAGAGAATCACCAGGATGATGACTTGTGACCATTACACAAAGCAATTTGACTGAGTGATTTCCTCTATTATTCTAGAAATGGGAAAATAAGTGAACACCCTGGCTAGTTAGATGCGTTTCCCTGGGGCAGATGGGTCACAGCGCTACACCTCCCTGTTCTGTATGTGAACTGTCTCTTTTAGTTGACGCTCTGTCTCTAGAATGTTCTTGATTTATTGCCGTTCAGTGGAGTTTACTTTTGTTTCGATAATGGCGTTTGTCCAGTCTCGTAGTTACAGGATGGACATTGCTCTAGAGTGTTGCTTTGGTGCCAGGGCGCTCATTCGTGTGGTTTCCTGGAGCATGAAGGGGGGATGTGTTTCTGTAAGTTTGTCTTGCCCTGCTGCTTGCCGGAGGGGCAGGGTCTCATATAGAGTGTGCTTTATCTGATTCTGGAAGTGTCTGTGAATGCTTTGCACTAGAAGGGTTTAGTTAAGTGTAACCGCACAGCTTCAGAATGAATTTGGTCCCATCTTTGTTTTCCAGGTTGTCAGCAGTTAGACCCTTCTAGAGCAGCTGTGACAGTGGGAGCTTGGCTTCTTCTCAGGCTACTTTAGTCTTTCTGGGAGGAAGGAGTCTTCTCTAAGATTCAGCCGGACAATATCCACAGAGAGATTCACACGCTGAGGGATGGTCTCGTGAGAGCAAATTGGCCAGTCGTTTGGCTTTGGTCTCTGTGCCTCCCTGTCCAGGTTTGACTCCTGATAGCAGCCACAGGACCTCATGACATGAGAATTTGGGAGGCGGATAAAGAAAATGGTGACTGATGTACAAGCCAGTTGCTGTCACAGTCAATGCTGAGGTCTCAGCACCACCTGAGCCCAAGAGTAAGAGAATAGACTGGCTATAAGGTTTAGGGAAAAGCAGACAAGCTGCTCCAGGGACCAGTGGCCATATGCCACTTAGAGGGCACATGGGCCCTAGTTCCAACGTGAGGCTGTGATACTGGGCTCTCTCTCTTCCTCACGCGCCTCTCCAGCCCCTTGGACAACCTGCCCCCACTCCCCTTATGGGATGGGTCCTGGTCAATTGTAACTGGAGACTGTGAGGATAACCAAGTCACCGTCTTACTCTTTCAGGGAAAAATAAATAAATATTTGGGAGACAGGCACCACTTTATTCAAAGGTCTAAAAGCAGGAGTTCCTGGGGCAGGGATGGGTGGTCAAGGAGTGGTTTCAGTCAGGGTAGCCTTTTACAGTGTCCATAAATCTACCACATCACGTGGATCATGGACACTGCCGATCTGGTTTCCACACAGGAGAATGGGCAGCTTTGGGGATGGGATTTATAATCACTGTCAATAACCGCCCCCTCAAAGCCTCAGTCGCGTCTCTTGCCTCTTGAAGCCCTGAATTCAGATCTGTCTTAATCACACGTAGTCACATGCTTCTTTCCCATCCTACGGCTGCTCTCCTCCATGCCCCAAGCTGTGGAGTTAGCATTTCGTCACCAGCAGAGACTGTGAGACTCAGGTTGGAAGCCAAGCATCTGTTGGACAACATAGTTGTATTAATAACAATAACAGTGAGCCACTCTAGACAGTACTCTGTATTTTCAGGGCTCAACAGGTCAAACGCTAGAAAAGCCAGCTGCTTAATCATTGGCAGGCGAGTTACAACACGGAGGACCCTCCTCACTCCCGCCCCAAACTAAACATTTTTCTTTCTCTGAAGCTATGGCTGTTTCGGTGGTTCTGAGTTAGTAGCGGCTTTTTTTCCTCGCTTACAGATGTAGATGTTTATGTCTGCAGAATGGTATTTCCTGCAGCTGTGGCCCCCCGGCAGCCATCTTCAGGGCTCACTAGCCAAGCAAAGTCAAGTGGAGTGACAGCAGGACAGAGGCAGGACTCAGGGTCTGTAGGGCGCGATGGGAAGCCGTGTGTGGGTGTGCACAGCCTTCCCGTGGTCTCCGGGTGGCACAGACCAGCCTCCCCCCTGCAGGTTTGGCTCTGCATCGCCTCAGACTTTGAGCTTGATGGAACAACAACAAAATGGACACTCCAGCCCCGACAGTCACATATGATGAGGTCGACAGTCTTTAAAATCAACATTATTGGTCATTTTCCTCTTAGACCATTTTATTGGTCTTTTATCTTAACGTCAGGAACATAAATATCATCCCCTGTGTCGAGGCCCGCAGAAAATGTGAAAAGTGAGCCGAATGAAAACCTGGTAGCTGACATTGCTTTACCAACCACCTCGTGTTGGCGTGGATTTTAGGGGAAACGGTGCCCCCCGTTTGGTGGGTGCTTCTGTCTTCTTCACGCCTGTGACAAGAAGCCCGAGGCAGCCCGGCGTCTATCAGGAGAACAGTAGCAGCCTCAGCCTCGCTTTGTCACCTGGGGGTATTTTTTTTTTTTGCCAGCATTATAGTAAAATGAACAGGTCATACCAATCTACGTCGTCATTTTCTTCAGGAAATTCAAAAGTGTATCAAGTAATTTGAAAAATATTGCAGTCTTTGCTCATCAGTGTACTTAATACGTGTCTGGACAGCCCTCCTTGGCTCACTGCTCGTACCCTCGAAGTGTTGTGACTTCTGTGACAGAAGAGGAGGCCAGGCTGCAGGGGCCCCTGAGTCCCCTTCCCTCCACTGCTGCCCAGGAGCCAACATCCCAACTATTTTGGTGCAGAAGCGGTTAATGGGCTTGTGAGTCCCATCTCCCAACTATGTGTGTGACTCCAGGGACTTCAGTGAGCTTGAGACATCAGAATGTACAGGGAAAAGGGGTTTTCTTTTAAAATGCCGAGTATTTCGTAGCCTCTGGGCATCAGCCTATAGACTCCAGCTTGGAGCCCCAGAAGGAGCCCATTGCCACCAGTTAGCAGAAGACGCAGTGCTGAGAAGGAGCTGGGCACAGAACCGCAAGTACAATTTTGTTCCTAAAAGAGCTGGTCTGATCTTTCTTGCAGCTGGCTTCAGAGGAAGAGATAACTTTGGGCCAGGAAAAGGAAGCTCTCTCCCTTCCGTTTACCTAGGCTAATGAGAGTTCTGATTCTTCCACGTTGAAGAATAAACCGGGAACAGAGGCCTTCATCCTGCGGGAAAGGATTAGAGAGTATTTGGAAACGGAGAGGCCAGCCAGCTATTTTCCCAGGATAGAGATTTCTTGATAGCTTTGCTGTTGGGCTTCGCACAATACCTCTGGCTCTGGGTTGCTCATTACCTCGGCAGACATCAGAGCAGAGCAGTCAAATCAAGACAAGAGCTCTTTAAAGTGGAATATGGGTGATTCAAATGGGCTCTGAAGACTTACGTCACAAATACATTGTAGAGGGCCACAGTAATGATGATAGAGACAGACTGAGACATTTTTCAAATGTTTGTTGGAAAGCTAAAATGACATGCCGTGATAATAGGGAGCTAACCTTTATTAAGAGATACTGTGTCAGATAATCCACTAAATACTTTAAATGGATTATTTTACTTAAGCCTCCTAGTAACCCAATGAGATGGAAGCTCGGTTATTATATATGAGGCAGCTGAGGCTCAGAAAAAAGCACCTGGCCCAGGTCCCACAGAGAGTATTCTTTGGGTAACAGGGTCTGTTGGTTTCAACCTCCCTTAGAGCCCCCACTCTCCAAGACTCATGTTGGCACAATATTCTGGAGTTGGGTGTGAGCCACGTGTATAAGACTTGAAAGCAGTATCTTAAAAATAGACTTTTTGGTTTAAATTCCCTTAGTGTAAGACTTAAAGAAAAACCCTAATTACTATGAAAAATTTCAAACATGTACAAAACCAGAGAAATTGGGGTGCCTGGGTGGATCAGGCGGTTAAGCGTCTGCCTTCGGCTTGGGTCATGATCCTGGAGTCCTCGGATTGAGTCCGGCATCGGGCTCCCTGCTCAGCGGGGAGCCTGCTTCTCCCTCTGCCCCTCACCCTCTCGTACTCTCTCTCTCTCTCAAATAAACAAATAAAATCTTAAAAAAAAAAAAACAGAAATTACGTAATGAATAAGGATGATGAGCCCCCATGTACATATCACACACATCAACAATTTTCAACGCGTGGCCAAACTGATTTTAGCTATACTGCTAATCCATAAATATGTCAGTTCATATCTTCAACAAGAAAAAGGCTTTTAAAAAGTAACTGTGAGGTGGGCCGGAGCAAGATGGCGGAGGAGTAGGAGACCTGGATTTCGTCTCCTCTCAGGAATT
>NW_027695598.1:0-352 GCF_054177405.1 Leptonychotes weddellii | reverse complement strand
GGCCACGCCCATGACGACCGGCCACGCCCACGATGGACGGCCTGGCCCAGGACGAGTGGCCACGCCCACGACGACCGGCCACGCCCAGGACGAGTGGCCACGCCCGCGAGGAGCGGCCACGCCCACAAAGGAGTGGCTACGCCCACAAGGAGCGGCTACGCCCACCGCGAGCGGCCAGGCTAGACCTCGCACCCACATCCGTCGATGCAAACGCTGCGGGTTCTCTGTCTCTCTCGTGTGGTGAGAGCCCCGACCGCACTCAGGACCCCGCACGCGGGCCTGCAGGTCCCATGCAGGGTTCAGAGGGCGCGTGGCCGCGGGCGAAGCTGGACATCGCATCCCAGTGGGCACT
>NW_027695597.1:0-352 GCF_054177405.1 Leptonychotes weddellii | reverse complement strand
TTGATGGGGGAGGGTAAAAGTTGCCTAGCAAGAAGAGAAAGCAGGATGGGATATGTTGCTGCAGGCTTGTATTAGGATCCTCCAGAGAAACAGAACCTACAGGTGTACACACGCATACATACACACACAGGTATACACATACATGTATATGTATGTATGTGATTCAAGAACTGGCACATATGATTACGGAAGCTGAGAAGTCCCAACACCTGCAGTCAGCAGGAGAGTCAATGGTATAAGTTCTAGTTCAAGGGCAGGAGAAGACTGATGTCCCAGCTCAAGCAGGCAGGCAAAATTCCTTCTTTTTCAGCCTTTTTGTTCTATTCGGGCTTTCAGTGGATGAGGGCCACCC
>NW_027695596.1:0-352 GCF_054177405.1 Leptonychotes weddellii | reverse complement strand
CAAATAAATAAAATCTTTAAAAAAAAATTATATGTATAAAAATGCATAGAGAACAGTCCTCTTTCCACAGCCGATACCTGTTGAGTGCCTGTTACGAGACATGCACCACACTAGGCACTCTGGATATGACAGGGCCTAGGGCAGAGATAATTCTGCTTCCAGAAAATTGCAGCCTTTAGGGAAAAGCAAGCATTAAACTAATATAAGCATGATGACTATTATAAAAGGGGCAATAGCTGGTGCTCTGGGGATGTGTCACAGGGGATGGACACAAGCCACCATGTAATAGAGGTTCTTTCTGGAAATCAAGAAAGATTACACATGATTTTCTATTTGTTCCCATTTTTTTTTT
>NW_027695595.1:0-352 GCF_054177405.1 Leptonychotes weddellii | reverse complement strand
TGTGTGTGTGTGGGGGGGGTTCTGAGAGCAGAAAGGACATTTTGGGGGGGCAGGACAGATAGGTGACTTCATGCCTCTCTCTTTTTCCCATAGGACTCTGCTGGAGGTGAGTCGCCCTGAATGAAACGGGACTTGAGGCTTAACTGTCGTGCTGCCTCACATCCTTCACCTGACTCCCCCAGGGTCTTCCACAGCCCAGGGAGCATAGCCCCAGGGGCGTCACCTAGTTATGCCTGATGGGGGTACCAGGACAGAGGAGCTGGCCGCCAGAGGAAATAAAGCTGGAAACTCCCAGGCCACGGGGCCAAGGTTAGGCCAGCAGAAGGGACGTGGGGCCTGGGGGAGCCCAGAT
>NW_027695594.1:0-352 GCF_054177405.1 Leptonychotes weddellii | reverse complement strand
ACGAACAGAACTAAAATAAGGACACACAAATACACTGTTAGTGTAAGAGATAGTAGAGGACATGATGCCAATGTGCAACAGTCACATGATCCCAACAAAAATTTAATTGGGTTTTCCCTTTGTCTACGATTGGAATTCAAATTATATAAATCTCATTCTTTTTGCCTTATATGCATATATATCATATATTATTTTATAACAATATATATTATGTAAATATTTGATATATAATATATAGTTATAGTATTTTATAATTAGTTATAATATAATTAAATATTTATATAATATATATTGTTATAAAATATTATCATTTAACAGATGGGGATATTGAGTCAGTCAATGATTAATTATT
>NW_027695593.1:0-352 GCF_054177405.1 Leptonychotes weddellii | reverse complement strand
TGTCACCTCCCCAGTGGCCCCTTTCAGCAAAAGGACTGCAACCATCCTTGGGGCCACTGGGATGCAGGCGATACAACAGCCCTTTTTCCAGGCTCGCCAGTGCGAACTCGGGGGCCACAAGTTCTGACATGAATTCCTTTATCTGCCTGATTGCCCCATCCCTCTCCTGGGCCGAGAACTACTCTCCAAGCTTAGGGCTTAGATAACCTTTGAGCCCACTGGACACACTAGCCTCCAATTGAACCCAAGGCAAGAGGAGACAGGGTCTCTAATACTAGCAATTACCATGCCAAGGGAAGAAGAATGGAGGCTATTCTGTGCCCAGGCCCAACCGAGCAGCCCGCCAGAGTTC
>NW_027695592.1:0-352 GCF_054177405.1 Leptonychotes weddellii | reverse complement strand
TTGATGGGCTCCAACATCACACCCTGCCATAATCTGACCAGTAAAGTCAAGCAAGCAGAGGTACACAGTGCAGAACACATAGTCAATATTTAATAAATATTAATTTTAAAAATATTTGACTAATTTTTCTAATGTAGTTTAGAATAATTTTTTAAATTAATTAATGTATTCAAATGGTTAATCCCTCATAGACATAGCCTTTACAATGATCAGCTGTTAAAAGAATTCCATGAAGTAGAACTATTGTCTAGGTTTTACATATTTGTAAAGAATTTGTGGAGAAAATGAACTTTAAAAATCCATCTGTGTGTTATTTAAAGACATAAAGGTATAGAAAACACATATATCTTAA
>NW_027695591.1:0-352 GCF_054177405.1 Leptonychotes weddellii | reverse complement strand
CCCAGCCCCGCCCACACTCCCCAACTACCTCGATGGTCTGGGCAATCTGAACCCACTCGGTGATGGTCATGTCACTGGAGTCGAAGAGGGGCTGGCACTCCAGCACCGTGTAAGTGACTCTCTGGGCGGGGCTGGCGGGGCTGGCGGGGCTGGCGGGCCTGCGGGAGGCAGAACAAGGGCTCCTGCTCTGCCCCTTCCTCCCCCCCGCCGGCTCTGTTACCCCCACCCTGCCTACCCCTGCACCCAGGGACTTCTCGGTGGGCTCTGCATATCCACAGTCTCAGCATCCCCAGTACAGGGCCCGGCCTCCCTCCCCCTCCCCTGCCCCGAGTCCCCAGGAACAGGGACCTTG
>NW_027695590.1:0-352 GCF_054177405.1 Leptonychotes weddellii | reverse complement strand
CAGAACCCCGGGATCATGACCTGAGCGAAAGGCAGACGCTTAACAACTGAGCCACCCAGGCGTCCCTGGTAGCTCTGTTTTCAACTTTTTGAGGAACCTCCATACTGTTTTCCAGAGTGGCTGCCCCAGCTTGCATTCCCATCAACAGTGTAAAAAGGTTCCCCTTTCTCCACATCCCTGCCAACATCTGTCATTTTCTGACTTGTTAATTTTAGCCATTCTGACAGGTGTGAGGTGGTATCTTATCCTCAGAGGATTTCTAAGAGGGTTTCATGAGAGATTATAGGAAAAGCACTTAGAAAAACAATCAGGCATATTATTATATTCAATATGCTTTATACTTGTTATTAGT
>NW_027695589.1:0-352 GCF_054177405.1 Leptonychotes weddellii | reverse complement strand
TGGAGACTGAGTCAGTTGATAAAAGCAAAGAAACTGGTGCATAACAAATAGCAAATAAATTTTATTTGCATTCCCGGCCCTGCCTCCCTACTTCTTCCTCCGTCAATAACCATCCCAAAAGCCCTTGTTCATTTTTAAGTCTTTTACTACCTCAAAAAAAAAAAAAAAGCTGTTGAGATTTATACATCCCTGGCTTCTACCTCAGGATCTCAACAGACACCAAGTCCAAGACAGCCCGGCTCAGTGGAAATGCCGGCCCGGTGACGGGGCTGTCCTGTGTCTGCACCGCTCGCTGGGGCAGCTGCCAGCCCCCCGTGGCTATTGGCCGACCACTTGAACAGTGACTGCTGTG
>NW_027695588.1:0-6630 GCF_054177405.1 Leptonychotes weddellii | reverse complement strand
CAACCTCTCCAACATTTGTTGTTTCTTTCCCTGTCCATTTTTTGCCATTCTAACTGGTGTAAGGTGGTATCTCAATGTGGTTTTGATTTGGATTTCCCTGATGGCTAATGATGATGAACATTTTTTTTCATGTGTCTGTTAGCCATTTCTATGACTTCTTCAGAGAAGTGTCTTTTCATATCTTCTTCCCACTTTTTGACTTGATTATTTGTTTTTTGGGTGTTGAGTTTGAGAAGATCTTTATAGATCTTGGATACCAGCCCTTTATCTGTAGTGTCATTTGCAAATATCTTCTCCCATTCTGTGGGTTGCCTCTTTGTTTTGTTGACTGTTTTAAATTGCTAAAGATACCTTTATGCTCCATGTATGATTTTGATGAGATTAATGAAGTTTTGTATCTGATGAAGATCATGTTGGATTACATATATTATCAATCTTTATTCTGATTACTTTGTATTTCAATACTAATGTTCTTTATCCTATAAATTAAATATTATATGAATAATAAGCAAAGCAATTGAAAATTATACGATGATTAAAATCATCATGAAAGCTAGCAAGGTCCAGCTGAGTGATTAAAAAAGTGAATAGGACTTCCAATACTATATTAAATAACTGTGGTGAATGGACATCCACTCCTTTGTGGAATCTAACAAAGCAAACAAGCAAAGGCCAAAAAAAGAGAGAGAGGCAGACCAAGAAACAGACTCGTAAATATAGAGAACAAGCTGATGGTTACCAGAAGGGTGGTGGATGGGGGCATGAATTAAAAGGGGGTGGGGATTAAGGAGTGCACTTGTTGTGATAACCACCAGGTATTGTATAGAAGTGTTAAATCACAGTATTGTACACCTGAAACTAATAGCACACTGTATGTTAACTAACTGGAATTAAAATAAAAAAGTGAAGTAGTACTAATGAAAAAGTTACTGACATTCACTAACTACTGTATATATTTATTAAATAGATTCCGAGGTTCTATAAGATTTAAAGAAGAAACAAATTCAAATAACAATTTTATTGATGGGGTGGGGGGTGCTGAGAAGATGATGGAGTAGGAAGAACCTAAGCTCATCCCACATTTACAACTAGGTAACATTCATATCTAAGTCAATAAATGAGAGAGCAATCTAAAGACACTCAGAACAAACTCCCCAACTAAATGTAGAGAAGAAACCTCATCAGAGAGGTTAGGAAGGGCAGAAACATTGGTCAGTGGTCTGAAGCTGCCTGCAGGAGGGAGGGAGCTATGGCCAAGGAGAGGGTGAATCGCCAGAGAGCCCACACACAAGGAAAATGAATCCCCATAACATCTGGCCTTAAAAACGAGAGGGGCTGAATTCCATGAGTTTGTACACCTGGTAGGACTTGGAGCCTGGAGCTTTAAAAGTCAGCTAACTCAGAACTGAGTGAGCTGGGTGGGTGAGTGATAACCAGGTCCCCACCCTTAAAGAGACAGCAGCCCAAGGAGAAGCAACATAGAAACAACAACTTACACAATGGGAGGGAGAACTGTTTATCATGGTTTCAGAGCATCCTCTGGGAACAAAAGAGCTGGAAAGCACCATTTTCCTCCCCTGCTTCCCAGAATAAACACAGAACCACCTACAGGAAACATCAGTGAACAGATACTTGCTACCTAATCTGCTAGCAGGTGCTTCACCCACATGTTTACCGAACACTTGCATATTCCAAGCCTGCTGACCTCAGCCCTGGGTTCAGTGAGGTTTTTGTTAAAACTGCATGAACCTTGCCAGCAGCTGTTTATGTGCAACTCACACCTGCAGCCACCAAACTTTGGGGAATTGGCCTAGGACTACCAGCTCAGTGCAAATTCTGATAATGCCATGCCTGAGCCCTGCCCAGATGCCAACCATACAGACATAATGCACTTCAGCCTCCCATCACTGACCCCCATGTGTCAAGCCCCCAGGAGCCACCCAATTGTGGAGGACCTGGCCTAGGCTCTGTGAAAATTTTAGTAACACCATGGCCCCACACCCAAGCCCTTCTGCTGTCATGTCCCCTCAGAGCTGGCCTGTCTGTATCTCACAAACATCACAGAAGGTAAGCACAGCCCACAATAGATGGGGAGTCAGTGCAAAAATCTTTACTGAAAGGAAGAATGACTCAAGCACCATAACAGGATGCAAACAACACACATAGGAGACTCCCCTGAAGTTCCAGGTTCTGCTGAATAGGGAACATTGCCCTGCAGGGCACTATAGGACACTGGTATGTGTCAAGTGTTGGAATCAGTTTTTGTTTACTGGGAGTTCATAAAACTTTGTTTTCAAGAGCAGAAGACATAGCTGGCTTTACTAACAGAAAAATAGACAAGGAGAGGTAGATAAAATGAGGAGACAGAGAATTATGTTCCAAATGAAAGAAGGAGATAAAATCACAGCAGGAGATCTAAGTGAAGGAAATAAGCAATATGTCTGACACAGAATTTAAGGTAATAATCATAAAGGTACTCACTGGACTTCAGAATAGGGTGAGTGATATCTGTGAGACCCTTGAAAAAGAGATAAGTAGAACATATCAGAGATGAAGAACTCAATAAAGAAAATTAAAAATAGGGCGCCTGGGTGGCTCAGTTGGTTAAGCGACTGCCTTCGGCTCAGGTCATGATCCTGGAGTCCCGGGATCAAGTCCCACATCAGGCTCCCTGCTCAGCAGGAGTCTGCTTCTCCCTCTGACCCTCCTCCCTCTCATGCTCTCTGTCTCTCATTCTCTCTCTCGCAAATAAATAAAAAAAAAAATCTTAAAAAAAAAAAAAGAAAATTAAAAATAAAAATACATGGAATAAATAGTAGGTTATAGGAAGCACAGGAATTTATCAGTGAAATGGAGGCTATAGTAATGGAAAACAATCAAGCTAAGCATGTAAGAGACAAATAGAGCATAATGATAATAGACTTAGAGAACTCAGTGACTCCATAAAATGTACTAAAATTCAAATTATAGGAATTACAGAAGAAGAGAAAGAAAAGGGGGGACAGAAAATGTATTTGAAGAAATAATAACTGAAAACATCCTGAATCTGGGAAGTGAAACAGATATACACATATAGGAGGCACAGAGATTCCCCAACAAATTCAACCCAAGGAGGTCCACATCAAGACACATAGTAATTAAAATGTCAAAAAAGTAGTTGTAAAGAATTTTAAAGGTTTCAAGAGAAAAGCAGACAGTTACATACAAAGAAAACTCCACAGGGCTATCAGCTGATCTCTCAGCAGAAACTTTGCAGACCAGAAGAGAGTGACATGATGTATTCAAAGTACTGAGAGGGAAAAATCTGCAGCCAATACTTTACCCAGAAAAGCTATCATTCATTCAGAAAAGGAGACATAAAGAGTTTCCCAGACAAAAGTTAAAAGAATATATGACTATTAAACCAGTCCTACAAGAAATGTTAAAAGGGACTCTGTGAGTGGAAAACAAAAACTATAAGAATAAGAAAAAATAGGAAGAACAAAATAAAGGAATGTAAAAGATGGTATCTAATACATGAAATATGAAGGCTAAAGGAGGAAAGAATGAGTTCAAAATAAGCAACCATCAGCTTAACATAGACTACTATATGCATAAGATGTTATATATAAGCCAAATGGTAACCACAAATCAAAAAACAGTAATAGATATGCAAAAAAATAAAGAATAAAGGGCCCAAGTATTTCACTAAAGAAAAAGAGCAAACCATGAAAGAGAAAGCCAAAAAAAATGATCATGGAAAAATTACAAAAAGCAACCACAAAACGAGTAACAAATTGGCAATGAACACACATCTATCAATAATTATTTTGAATGTAAATGGACTAAATGCTCCAATCAAAAGACACACAGTGAAAAAAAAAAGCAAGACCCAAATATATAATGCCATGAGAAACTCATTTCAGATCTAACAACACCTACAGATTGAAAGTGAGGGGATGGAGGAACATTTATCATGCAAATAGATGTCAAAAGTAGCCAAAGTCTAACTACAGCAGAAAAAATGGATTTTACAACTAAGTCTGCAAAAAGAGACAAAGAAGGACAATATATAATAATGAAGGGGACAATCTAACAAGAGGATATAATAATTGTAAATAAATATGAACACATCATAAGAGCACCCAAATACATAAAACAGTTAATAACAAACATAAAGGAGGGTGCCTGGGTGGCTCAGTCAGTTAAGGATCTGCCTTCAGCTCAGGTCACGATCTTGGGGTCCTGGGATCAAGCCCCAGGTTGGGCTCTCTGCTCAGCAGGGAGTCTAATTTTCCCTCTCACTCTCCCTCTGTGCTCTCTCTCTCTCTCAAATAAATAAATAAAATCTAAAGAAAAATAAAGGAATTAATCAATAATACAATAGTAGTAGGGGACTTTAACACCCCACATACATTGATGGACACATCCTCAAAAGAGAAAATCAACAAGGAAAGAATGGCTTTCAATGATACACAGGAACACATGGATTTAAGGTATATTCAAAACATTCTATCCTAGAAAAGCAGAATACCCATTCTCTTCAAGTGCACACAGAACATTTTCCAGAATAGATCACATATTAGGCCACAAAACAAGCCAAAACAAACTCAAAAAATTCAAATTCATACCATGAATCTTTTCTGACCATGACACTATGAAACTTGAAATCAACTACAAGAAAAAATGTGGAAAGACCACAAATCCATCGATTTTAAATAACATGCTACTAAACAATGATTGGGTCATTCCCTAAATCAAAGAATAAATCAAAGAGTACATGGAAACAAACAAAAATGAAAAAACAAATGTCAAAAACCTTTGCTATGCAGCAAAAATGATTTTATGAGACAAGTTTATAGCAATACAAACCTATCTTAAGAAGCAAGAAAAATCTCAAACAAACAACTAAACTTTACACCTAAAGGAGCTAGAAAAAGAACAATAAAAAAAAAACAAGCAGATAGAAGGAAATATTAAATATTAAAGAAAAAATAAATGATACAGAAACTAAAAAAGCAGGGTGCCTGGGTGGCTCAGTTGATCAAATGGCTGACTCTTAATTTCAGATCAGGTCATGATCCCAGGACCATGAGATTGAGCCCTGTATCTCATCAAGCTCAGCATGGAGTCTACTTGAAATTCTTTTTCCTTTCCCTCTGCTCCCTTCCCCTGTTAAAAATGAATGAATGAATGAATGAATAAATAAATAAATAAATATTTTTTAGAATTTTATTTTATTTTATTATGTTATGTTAGTCACCATACAATACATCATTAGTTTTTTTTTTTAATTTTATTATGTAATGTTAGTCACCATACATCATTAGTTTTTGATGTAGTGATCCATGATTCAGTGTTTTCATATAACACAAAGTGCTCCATGAAATACGTGCCCTCCTTAATATCCATCACGGGGCTAACCCATCTCTACACGACCCTCCAATCGAAAACCCTCAGTTTCTTTCTCAGAGTCCATAGTCTTTCATGGTTAGTCTCCCCCTCTGATTTCCTGCACCTTCATTTTTCCTTTCCATCTCCTAGTGTCCTCCATTCTATTCCTTATATTCCACAAATAAGTGAAACCATATGATAATTGACTTTCTCTGCTTGACTTATTTCACTTAGTATAATCTCCAGTCCCATCCATGTTGATGTGAAAGTTGGGTATTCATCCTTTCTGATGGCTGAGTAATATTCAATTGTATATATGGACCACATCTTCTTTATCTATACATCAGTTGAAGGGCGTCTTGGCTCTTTCCATAGTTTGGCTATTGCAGACATAGCTGCAATGAACATTGGGGTCTGTGTCTTTGGGGTAAATACCCAGTAGTGAAATTGCTGGGTCATAGGGTAGCTCTATTTCTAATTTTTTGAGGAAACTCCACACTGTTTTCCAAAGTGGCTGTACCAACTTGCATTCCCACCAATACTGTAAGAGGGTTCCCCTTTCTCCACAACCTCTCCAACATTTGCTGTTTCTTGCCTTGTCAATTGTTGCCATTCTAACTGGTGTAAGGTGGTATCTCAGTGTGGTTTTGATTGGAATTTCCCTGATGGCTAATGATGATGAGCATTTTTTCATGTGTCTCTTAGCCACTTGTATGTCTTCTTTAGAGAAGTGTCTGTTCATGTCTTCTGCCCATTTTGTGACTTGACTGTTTTTTGGGTGTTGAGTTTGAGAAGTTCTTTATAGATCTTGGATATCAGCACTTTGTCTTTAGTGTCATTTGCAAGTATCTTCTATGATTCTGTGGGTTGTCTCTTTGTTTCACTGACTGTTTCCTTTGCTGTGCACAAAATTTTTATCTTAATGAAGTCCCAAAAGTTCATTTTTGCTTTTGTTTCCCTTGCCTTTGGAGATGTATCTTGAAAGAAGTTGCTGTGGCTGATGTGAAAGACGTTACTGCCTATGTTCTTCTCTAGGATATTGATGGATTCCTGTCTCACATTGAGGAGTTTCATCCATTTTGAGTTTATCTTTGTGTATGGTGTTAGAGAATGGTCGAGTTGCATTCTTCTGTATATAGCTGTCCAATTTACCCAGCACCATTTTTGAAGAGAGTGTCCTTTTTCCATGGCATATTTTTTCCTGCTTTGTCGAAGATTATTTGACCATAGAGTTGAGGGTCCATATCTAGGTTCTCT
>NW_027695587.1:0-352 GCF_054177405.1 Leptonychotes weddellii | reverse complement strand
TACGTTGGAATGCAGTACTAGTAAGTATATAAAAGACTAAATCATTATAAAACTGAGGCAATAATGAACTCCAAATAAAACAAAACACTGTGCAAGAAAAGAAACATTTGGGGGCACCTGGGTGGCTCAGTTGGTTAAGCATCCAACTGTTGATTTCAGCTCAGGTCATGTGCTCACTGGTGTCTCCTTGAGATTCTCTCTTTCCCTCTCCCTCTGCCCCCCCCACTCTTTTTTTTTCCTCTCTCTCTCAAATAAAGAAATAAATAAAATCTTTTTTTAAAAATAAAAATTTTGAGACGAACCATGAGAGACGATGGACTCTGAAAAACAAACAGGGTTCTAGAGGGGAGGG
>NW_027695586.1:0-352 GCF_054177405.1 Leptonychotes weddellii | reverse complement strand
TTTTTTTTATTCTTATGTTAATCCCCATACATTACATCATTAGTTTTAGATAAAGTGTTCCATGATTCATTGTTTGTGCATAACACCCAGTGCTCCATGCAGAATGTGCCCTCCTCAATACCCACCACCAGGCTAACCCATCCTCCCACCCCTCTTCCCTCTAGAACCCTGTTAGTTTTTCAGAGTCCATCGTCTCTCATGGTTCGTCTACCCCTCCAATTTCCCCCGCTTCATAGAATAAAATTTTTTACCTACTTGCATTAGTGTTTCCAGAACATCCAACATGGTTTTCAACAATTCTCTTTTCACGTGTTATGAATTTACAAAGTATTTTAACCAAATTGCATAATCA
>NW_027695585.1:0-352 GCF_054177405.1 Leptonychotes weddellii | reverse complement strand
TTTTTTTAAAGATTTATTTATTTATTTATTTGACAGAGAGAGACACAGTGAGAGAGGGAACACAAGCAGAGGAAGTGAGAGAGGGAGAAGCAGGCTTCCCGCGGAGCCGGGAGCCCGATGCGGGGCTCGATCCCAGGACCCCGGGATCACGACCTGAGCCGAAGGCAGACGCTTAACGACTGAGCCACCCAGGCGCCCCCATAGATAATATCTATTAACATTCTGACATATTTCCTTCTTTTTTTCTCCACGTGTCCGTATTTGTGTATCTCTTCTTCGCTCCTTCATATTGGGAATCATAATCTAGATTTTTTTTTATGTATTTTATACTGACTTACCTTTTTTTTTTTTT
>NW_027695584.1:0-352 GCF_054177405.1 Leptonychotes weddellii | reverse complement strand
CCTCGGGGTTGTACACCGGCAGCCACTTGTAGGGGTTCACGGTGACGCAGAAGAGGCCCGAGTAGGTCTGAGAAAACCAGAAGATGTGACATGTGGATCTTGTCTTTACTCAGAGAGATGGACGGAATAGGGAGATGCTGAAGGGCGCTCACGTAGATCATCCAGGCTGCGTAACGCTCTTTGAGGTTGTACAGCACTCCAGGCTCGTGCAGGTGGGTCATCATGGCCATGTCCTCGATCTTGTCATATTTCGGAGGGTTCATGGGGAAGACTTGGTCCTCCCTGACAGTTAGAGTCTGGCAAGTAAAGTGAGAGACCACTTTGTATTAATGGTGGGACGTAGGGTTGGTTT
>NW_027695583.1:0-352 GCF_054177405.1 Leptonychotes weddellii | reverse complement strand
TCACCATGGCCAGGTAAGTAGTGTATTCTGATTGGCTATCCTGGGTCATGTGCCCATCCCTGAAACAACCACCAGGGCCCAGTATGTAGGGCATTCTGATTGGCTGTCCTGGGACATGTGCCCATCCCTGACCCAATCACCATGGCCAGGTCGGTACTGTATTCTGATTGGCTATGCTGGGTCATGTGCCCATCCCTGAACCAATCACCATGGCTAGGTAGGTAGTGTATTGCAATTGGTTGTCCTAGGTACCAATCACCATGGCCAGGTAGGTACTGTATTCTGATTGGCTATCCTGGGTCATGTGCCCATCCCTGAAACAATCACCAGGGCCCAGTATGTAGGGTATTCT
>NW_027695582.1:0-352 GCF_054177405.1 Leptonychotes weddellii | reverse complement strand
TCCTTTGGTGAACAGAAGCTTTTTCGTTTGGTGTAGTCTCACTTGTTTATTGTAGTTTTGGTTGCCTTTACTTTTGGTCTTATCCATGAAATCATTGCCAAGACCAATGAAGCTTTTCCTCTATTTTTTTTTTTTTTTAGGATGTTTACAGTTTCAGGCCTTACATTTAAATTTTTAAACTATTTTGGGTTTTTTTTTTAATTCTCTAAGTTAAGGGTCCAATTTATTCTTTTGCATGTGGATATTCAATTTCCCTAAGACCATGGAAGAGACTGTCCTTTCTCCATTATGTATTCTTGCCACCCTTGTCAAAGATCAATTAACTATATATGCATGGATTTATTTCTGGGAT
>NW_027695581.1:0-352 GCF_054177405.1 Leptonychotes weddellii | reverse complement strand
TTAATACCTATTCTTCTGAAACTGTTCCAAAAAATAGAAATGGAAGGAAAACTTCCAAACTCATTTTATGAGGCCAGCATTACCTTGATCCCCAAACCAGACAAAGACCCCATCAAAAAGGAGAATTACAGACCAATATCCCTGATGAACATGGATGCAAAAATTCTCACCAAAATACTAGCCAATAGGATCCAACAGTACATTAAAAGGATTATTCACCACGACCAAGTGGGATTTATCCCTGAGCTGCAAGGTTGGTTCAACATCTGCAAATCAATCAGTGTGACACAATACATTAATAAAAGTAATAACAAGAACCATATGATCCTCTCAATAGATGCAGAAAAAGCAT
>NW_027695580.1:0-352 GCF_054177405.1 Leptonychotes weddellii | reverse complement strand
CGCCCCCAGTTTAAAGAATAATATTAAAAGAAACACCCATGACCCACTACTCAGATTAAGACAAAACATTACCTACCAGTTCTGTAGAAGCCCCTCAGGGACACAGTTACACTGTCAATCATCTCTCTTTCCTTCCCCCCTTCCATCCTTTCCCTTTGCTTTTTCTCCTTTACTTTCCTTCTTTTGCACATTCTTTTCTCCCATTCTGTTCCTTTTAAAGAATTTTTTTTCGGGACACCTGGGTGGCTCAGTCAGTTGAGCGTCTGCCTTGGGTTCAGTTCATGATCCCAGAGTCCTGGGACCGAGTCCCACATCTGGCTCCTTGCTCAGTGGGGAGTCTGCTTCTCCATCT
>NW_027695579.1:0-352 GCF_054177405.1 Leptonychotes weddellii | reverse complement strand
TCTGCCGGGGCTGCTCTGCACTGGCAGGAGCCAGCGTGAGGCTTGCCCTGTGGATGGGACCTGGAGCCCAGGGTCGCTGGTGAGAGCAGGTGAAGGGGCGCGCAGGCTGCTGGCCACCGTGGGGCAGGACGGTCACTTGGGCGGTCACCATCTGCTCAGTGGCATGTCTGAAAAGGAGGGCTCAGATAGTATGTTACTCTCTTCTTACTTTCCCTTCCTCCCTACCCCAGCTTGACTAAAAATTTAAGAAACAGCAAATGGCAAAGTTCAGGGTCCCACGAGAGTTCTGGCCACATTGTCCCCGGCAGGCCAGTTTATGGCAGTGTGGCTGGCACCTTCCCATGGCGAGCGT
>NW_027695578.1:0-352 GCF_054177405.1 Leptonychotes weddellii | reverse complement strand
GTCATGAAGCAGCGGAGGATTTGTTAATCTTTGCCATATCAAAACTTCCTCTGAGAATTTCATGAGAGCTGTAGATTCTCTCCCTGGGGTGGCGGGGAGTGGTGGGAGAAACTGGACATAGGCACAGAATTTTCTAAGCAATCGCGGGGCGGAAGTCAAACTTTCTGAAGCTCACAGACATCAGGAAAGAACGCCTGGCAAAAAGGTTGAAGGTGGAGAGGCTAAAAGCAGAAGGACTGATGGGGATGCTTTGAGGTTATCTAAGCAGAGGGATGACAAGGGGCCAAACCAGGCAGATAGTTGTAGAAACAGGGTTGGGGGGCGGGGGGGGATTGATTAGAGAGATGATCTG
>NW_027695577.1:0-6631 GCF_054177405.1 Leptonychotes weddellii | reverse complement strand
CTAAGCAGGTTACATAGGACACAGGCTTTGAGAGCCTGTGTGACTTGAAGTTCTTGGTGTGCTCTGTCTTAGCTGGACAATCTCAAGTAAGTTACCCAACCTCCCTAATCCTCTGTCTCATCTGCAGAATAGGATGAATATCACCTGCATTATGCTTGCAGGGAAGGAATCAATATGCACAATGTTTCACATTCAATAAAGTATATTTGTTATTATTCAGTGATTTCTGTTATGACCTTTAAAAAGTTAGTCTGGTTTTTAGGCCCCGCCTTGACTCTTCTGGAAACTGTCCTGGGCCAGCCCTTCCACAACACTAGCAGGAGATGGGGTTGCTTTCTGGAAAGCTGCGGGGCGGCACCGAGGACCACCGGGCCCGGGAGCAGGAACTGGGCCCTCGTCTGGCTTCCTCTCTCCTCCACCGTCAACCCCTATTTTAGTCCAGTATGTTGAGTCGTGATTTGCATAAAGTCACGTTTCCTTCCAAGTCTCAGCCCAGACTGACTACATGAAAATCCTATTCACTGACAGTTTCTCCTCATCTTCTATGCAAGAAGCAGAGTGCGTAATTCAGTTTTATTAACACTCTTGTACGAAACTTCTAAAGCATACATTATTTCATACTTATATATTAAACATAGGATCTTCCAGGCATTTCTCCAAGTGCTCTTGATACAGAGGTATGTGCCCTCACAAAGCTCATTAAGAACACAATAGACCAGCCACCCTGTGGTCAGAAAACAATATATAGAGAGAGACCCATTTACAGGTCATGAAATCGTAGGACAGTCATGATAAACAGACTATTTCTCATACTGTTCCTAGGTAGCACATCACAGCCAGCTGAGATAGAATTATAAGCACTAGTGTGTATGTGATGACCTTGTCCCTAAGACAGTAATGTTGGTGACAGTTCTATCACCGCCATCATCATTCAGATGTCTTGACATATGATAGGTGTGATCATCAGGAGAAGCCAAAGGAATAAATGTACATTTCTGAACTTGGACCCATCCCGCCACCATCCCGAGCACAGACCCATAGGCCTGCATCCCACAGGCCCCAGGAGACCAGACAAGAGGACCAGAGAGAAGAAAGGGAGGATGGACAGAAGAGGCTCATATGAAGACAGTACCGAGAGCAGCAGACTGTGGTCATCAGAGAGATGACACAGATGGAATGACATAGAATTTAAAGTAGCTACTGAGGCCATAGAAAGAGAGGTAGAGAGATAGAGATAGAATGTAAAATAGATAAGACAGATGTCAATAGATGAAGGAACTAGGGAGTAGAGATGGGCAGACGTCGGGAGACAGAAGTACAGAGACAGATGAGAGACATAGAGAGAGACACAGAGAGAGAGAGATCAGGAGGAGACAGAGGAGAGATAAAGAGAAAGAAAGCAGGAGAAGGAGACCCAGCTAGAACAGGAGACGGAGAGAGAAAGACTCAGAGAGACGGAGAGCAACAGGACAGGAGACAAAGAAAGAGTGTGGACACAGCCATGGGGACAGAGGGAGGTGAGGAGGGGGGAGCAGTGGGGGGAGGGACACAGAAGGGCAGCGGGAGCAGCCCCAGTGCCAGTGAAGGAGCTGGGGACTCCCTGGGACACGGGTCTGGTCCAGTGTCTCATTAGAGGGTGCCTGGGGGCGATTTCCTAATTCTTGAATTCTCTCTGATTCCTTCTGCACTTAGTGGTGGTAATAATTCCATAGAGAAGAGCTGTCATTCACAAGCTCTGTGTAGCCTGAAACATAGTCTGTATGGAAATGGGCAGGTAAGTGATTGATTCTTTTATAATTGTGTCATTTCTCAACTGAGGCCTGATACTTGTGGTAAGAAAGGGTATTTGATACCACAACATAGACGCTTGGAGTGCTCGTGTCTGGATTATTACTGCTTTCTTTTCTTTTTCTTTTTCTTTTTTTCCAGTGCTTAGCTAAAACGAGTATTTTTTAGAGGAAATAGATTCAAATTATAGACCATAGAGTTTTTACTAAATGTGAAAAATTATATATTTGCATTTTTCCCTTACACTGAAATCTTTCTAATACTATCAACATGAATTTATAAAAATATACATATAAACAACATTATAATCACCACTAACAACATAAGGCCTGGAGGATGAAATTTAAGATTTTCCACTCCCTCTCTCCCCACATGGTTTCTAGGGTCCCCTGGGCTCCACGAATAAAGTCTAGTGTCAACAGTGCACACTTTTCAGTGCTTTAGCCTATGACTTCTTTTAACAGTTTGGTGGAGGAGATTTCTCTTAGATCTTTTTTATTTTAAAAATTTTCCTTGAGGCACCTTGGTGGCTCAGTCGGTTAAGCATCCGACTCTTGGTTTACACTCAGGTCATGATCTCAGGGTCCTGGGATTGAGCCTTGCGTCAGTCTCCGCCCGCCGTGCAGTCTGCTGGAGATTCTTTCTCCCTCCCTCTCCCTCTTCTCCTCCCCCTGTTTGTGGTCTCTCTCTCTCTGAAATTAATTTTTTAAAAAAAGAATTTTCTTCCTACTCTAGTGTGACAGCAGTTTTACTTTCTTAATTTTGGAACCATGAGACTTCCGTCCCAGCAAGGATTTTCCGGGACTGGAAGACACTGCGCTTGCCTGGGAGCATCTGCTCTCAGAGCTGCTCCTGGGACAGCCTCCTGTCCCCCGCACATGGGGTCCCTGAGCAAAGGACGGTCACCCCGAGTCCCTGCGCTCCCTCACCTCCCAGCTTCTGTGATGACACTTGGTATTTGTACTCTTTTTGACAATAGCCATTCAAACAGGTGTGAGTGATATCTCATTGTGGATTTGATTTCTTGTAACTTATGCCCCAAATATTGTATAACACATTGCGCTTTTCCCCCATTAACTCTGGCAACCCTATGTGAGGCAAACTTTTGGCTTTAGAGGAACAGAAATCCTCTGTCAAACGGATTTGCTATGTGCTCACGTACACACACACACATTTAGCTTTGAGGAGAGCCAAAGTAGACCAACATAACTGATCCTAATTTCTTCTAATAAAGCAGGTTCAATGATTATCAGAATTGATAATCTTTTTAGAGGAGTCCTTGGTGAAGAATGTCCAAAAGCCTGTCATTCTCTGTTGGCTGACAATACTCATGTGTGCTTCATAGATTTTATTATTTTCATGGTTACAAAATTGAAGTTAATGTTTGAAAGGGGCCTGGCCCTGTGCCTGATGGGAGGTGGGTGCTCTGCATGTAGTGACTGAGTTTGAAATGCCAGGTCCACTCAATGAGAGGTGCGCACAGTAGAGAGAAGGGGGTAGGGGTTCTAATCCCACCTCAGCTGCTCATGGTCCTGTCATATTGAATGAGTCTCCTGCTTTGGGGAAGCTGTTTTCTCATCTTTAAAGATGAGGAACAATGAGGCTTCTGGAAGGAAGGCTTTCCTTTTATTGTGGAAAGACCTTCCTTCCCTTTTGGTCCTTCTAGCTGGACTTAGAATCAAATTGATACGAGACAGATTAACAAAAGAAAATCAAATTTAATAGAAATATGTATGGGGAGTTCACATAGGCAT
This sequence comes from Leptonychotes weddellii, assembly GCF_054177405.1. Taxonomy (NCBI): domain Eukaryota; kingdom Metazoa; phylum Chordata; class Mammalia; order Carnivora; family Phocidae; genus Leptonychotes; species Leptonychotes weddellii. Next base: position 3,089 of record NW_027695577.1, on the reverse strand, counting down.
GGAAATTCTAAGACAATGAGGCAGTAGGGAGCTTCTATGAGCTAAGGAGAGAGGCAGGGTCTGAGGACACAAAGGGGGGCCCGGAGCAGGAAGGTGAGAGGAGGTATTTGGAAGAACAATGTTGCCCAGTTATGCAGAAGAGTTCCAGTGTAAATTTCTAGTGTAAATTTCTGCAGTTCAGGGGGAGGCAGAAGTTTTCCTGCATCTGCTGGGTTTTGTTGATTTCAACTAAGAATAATCTTTAACTCAGAATAATCTGAAGTAGTCCATCACGGGCAGCCTGCCCTGGGCCCCTACACTTTTCATCTTTAAGTTCTAAGTTTCTGTGATTCCATAGCAAAGTGTAATTCCCCAGGATGACACTAATGACTTGATTTTAAATGTGAGGCTATTTGTCTAACAAAGATAAATTATTTTTTTACTGTTTTTTCAACACATAGTGTTATAAAGGTATAAGTTGAAGATAAAAGAAAGAATATTTTACCCACAATCCTCTCATCAAAATATATCAATGACTTTCCTGTTTTGGATTTTCTGGCCTTGTCCCGTTCACTAAGTGTTGACAGCACACGTACATCTAATTTATTCCCTGTGACTAAGGGAAGAAGTCAAACTGGATGAGATCTCAGATTCTCCATGGTCAGAAGGGAGCTGTCCCAGGTTGGGGAAAGCACGTCAGCCTCTCAGAGGTTCAATGGAAAGGTCCAAGCTTCAGCACCTTGGCTCTTTGCACAGGGTCTGCCTGAGTCCACACCTGCTCTGACCCCCGTCTCTCCCCTGGGGCTGAGGTCTGGGGCCATCAGAGCAGTTTCATTCATGGCAGCAGCGGGATGACCTGGGGGGACAGGAAGTGCTGCTCCCTCAAGAGCCACCTGATTTCTTTCTTCCTGGAGACCATGGGGTCTTGCTCACAACTCTCCACTCTCACATTGGTGGAGGGGGGAGACTTGACAACTCTTTCTGTGTTGCTCAAGAGTTTTCTCCTTTTTAAACATGTGTCAATTTCAGAGAAATATAACCTTTTGGCACCACTTAGAGAAGAGCACAGAAGTACCACAGCAGGAAGAGAATGAGGACAGGAAGATGATTGTCACCTGTTGAAATGTATTTCCAGGCCCAGGATGGAGGCGATCCTGCCTGGGGTGCCAAGTCAGCAAACTGAACTTAACTGAACTTAACTTTCCTGTCCCTGTAAGTGCTGTCCTTGACCAGAAACACCGTATATCCCAGCCAGCCAGGCCCCAAACATGAGGAATCTGTCATGATTTCCCTGTTATAAATAAGATCAGATATGCAACCCCAGCCAATCAACCTAAGCCAAACACTATCTCCTTATTCCCTGATTGACCTGCTGGCCTTGTAAGGAAATCCCTGACCTTCCAGCTAATCCTGCCTGTTCCCTCTGACCCAAAATCCCTGGAGCAGAGTGTTCCCCTGCTTGTGAGACACTGAGCTCCCCAATCCATGGATAGTTCTCCTTTGAATAAAGGACATCAAGGTCTACAGATTAAATTGTTTTACTTTTGTCATTTGACACACCCAAGAGAGTATTTGGCAGACTTCATTACACCCTAAGGCTGGTCATGGCCAACAGGTGTTTGAATAAAAACAATAATTGAGAGAAACAGAGTTTTGAATGCTGACAATGTGACGTAAAATTTATTTTCATTAAACAATAGATGGTTGAGCATTATCCCCCCAAAAGTAAGATTTTCATATTGGTAGATTTCTAAAAAAAATAGAAAGAAAAGAGGTTACCCAGTTTCTCACCATGCACATTGCTCACCTTCTATCTTCAGACATTTCTCACCTATCATTTTCCTGTGCAGATGTCACCACCCCCAATTGTCACTCTCTTTTTCACTTAACATCGTAGCACAGCTGCCCTAGACATCTGCTGAGGGTCTGAATGATGGGCCTGGAATATTCTTTCAGCAGAGTAACCTAGTCAACACCTCACCAACTCAGCACAACCTCAAAGCTTACATTTTGGGACACTTGGGCCTCAAATCTTGATTTTAGCTCAGCCTGTCTGCCTTTCAGTTTTCACCAAGAGGAGGAGCTCAGGAGCTGGGTCTGGTACTGAGTGTGAAGGACTCAAACCTCCCTGCCCCAGACAAGTCCCCTTCCTGGCCATCCTCCCCTGCCTTCTCCCTCCAGGTTAATAGTCTATAATTACCATAACTAATGAACATCACAGTACCCATGAGGCCCTGGTATACTGGCACAACTAAAAAAGAATGTTCATTTCAGGAAGGTCAATGCTACCTTGATTAAATTGAATCTTCATTTCAGATGCATTTCTCAGCTGACCCTTCCTGAGGCCCTACCTTTACCATTTCTGAGGATCTGACACTGGAACTGCAAGACCTGGTCCTGCCTCCTGGTCTGCACTGCCCCCTGGCTCAATGCAGGTTTTTTCCTCTGGCCACACACATGCACACACACACACACACACACACCTGATTTTCCAAGACTGTAATATTTCCTGAAATTCTACACTAGAGGACCCCAGAAATCATGTACTGCAACCAGTCCAGTTTCGATCCCCAATCCCCAACATTTCTTGAGCATTTTCTCTGCATCGGGGACAGGCAACATGCATTGTTCACATTCCCTGCTTACTCTGCATGCAACCAAATGAGGTCCCTTTGACATATGAGCTTGTCCAAGACTACACAGCAGTCATATCAGGGCATTTGAATCTTCTGAGGAGACCTCTGGGAGAAATGCCCCAGTGCTAGCTCAGGGGGCCTGCTGCCTTTTCAGCAGGGATCTCTGCTCTGTGCTTGTCCCTGCATCCCAAGCAGCCTGCACACCCATCGCTCTGTCAGTACTGAGTGGCCATTTGAGGCTTGAGATTTGTCTCCAGGGAGACCTGGCTCACATCCTCATTACCTAATTTGCCTTAAGCATGCTGCCTTGGAAGGGTTACTTAAAATACCAGCCAGGCTTTCCCCATTTCTAAATTGAGGGTATTACCATTCATCCCACAGGGTGATTTTCAGGATGTGATCAAACAATGAGCAGAAAACAATTAGTGCTGTGCTCAGGTGTAGTTGATCTCCAATCAAAGATTGCTATTATTG
>NW_027695576.1:0-14562 GCF_054177405.1 Leptonychotes weddellii | reverse complement strand
AAAAAAAGACATAATAATGTATGTTGATGGGGATGTGAAGAGACTGGAACACTGAGACATCACTGGTGGGGATATAAAGTGGTGCAGATGTTTTGGAAAAAAGTTTGGTAGTTCCTTAAAAATTAAACAAAGAGTTATTATTTGATCCAGCAAATCTACTCCTAGGCATTAGCCAAAAGAAATGAAGACCTATATCTACACAAAAACTTTTTACACAGATGTTCATAAGAGCATTATTCATAATAGCCAAAAAGCGAAAACAACTAATGAATGGATAAATAAAACATGGTATGTCCATAAATCAAAGATCACTTGGCAATAAAATAAAGGAAGTACAAATACATGCAACAGCATAGTTGAACCTTGATACTGTTTTGCTAAGTAAAAGAAGCCAGTCACAAAAGATGCCATATTATATTATCCCATTTATATGCAATATGCAGAATATGCAAATAGACAGAAATCAGATTAGTAATTGCGTAGGTTGGTGGGAGGGAGGGGGTTTGAAAGAATGGGAGTGCTTAAAAGTGCTTACAGGGTATCGTTCTGGGTGATGAAAATGTTCTAAATTTGATTGTGATGATATTTGCACACCTCTGTGAATATACCAAAAGCCATGTGACTATACATTAGGTCTATTGTATGTTATGTGGGTTATATCTCAATAATCCTCTTACATTAAAAGCAACAACAGAAAAATCTAAAGTTGTTGTCAACAGTAAATGATTTTTTATTTTTTGAAATTTCATCTCACTTTTATTTTGACTGAGAAAGCCCCTCCTCTACCAGAAGCAAAAATTTGCATCTGAGACATGAAATTTGGTAATTCTCACCTACTGCCTTTCCCTTCTAGGCTTGCCTTAGTCTTTTGGCCCTGTTTTAGGAGGGTCTGCACTGTAGGGTTGGTGGAACTGTTGGTCAAGAGGCTGAGCAGACATCTGCTTCCATATGGGAAGTCCCTCTGGAACAGCACTGGGTGTCTTCAGAGCTCAGGATGGCAGCACTCCTAGAGCCAGGAGACCCTGCTCAGGCCATGCAACACTGGGCTGCCTCTGGACTTCTCTGGACCTCCCATAGCTTTTTTTTTCTTTCTTTTTTTTTTTTTTATATTTTATTTATTTATTTGACAGAGAGAGACATGGCAAGAGAGGGAACACAAGCAGGGGGAGTGGGAGAGGGAGAAGCAGGCTTCCCGTGGAGCAGGGAGCCCGATGCGGGGCTCGATCCCAGGACCCCGGGATCATAACCTGAGCCGAAGGCAGACGCTTAACGACTGAGCCACCCAGGCACCACTCCCATAACCTTTTTCTTATTGTAAATGCTAAATCATGGTCTAGCTATTTCACAGGGCCACTATGAAAAATAAAGTCGAAGTGTGTGAAAGCAATTAGAACACTTTTAAACTACTGTACAAATGTATGTCAAGCTGTGGGCAATCATGCCAAAGTCCCCTCTCACAGATGAGGCACCAGGGGACCAGGGCTGAGGTCCTGGACCACACAGTGGCAGAGTCAGGCCTAGAATCTGAGTCTTAACTGTATACCTTTTCCTGCAGACAAAACTCCTGGTCCCCCTCAGGCTGTTCTCAGGAGACCATACCGGTCTCCCAGCAAATTACAGGGATTGATTTCCTTGGTAATCCTTCCATGTGGTTTTATAAATCAATTAGGTTTTAAAATATACTGTAAATGGGGCGCCTGGGTGGCTCAGTTGGTTAAGCGACTGCCTTCAGCTCAGGTCATGATCCTGGAGTCCCTGGATCGAGTCCCGCATCGGGCTCCCTGCTCAGCAAGGAGCCTGCTTCTCCCTCTGACCCTCCCCCCTCTCATGTGCTCTCTCTCTCTCATTCTCTCTGTCTCAAATAAATAAATAAATAAAAATAAAAATAAAAAAAATAAAATATACTGTAAATTTCTGCATCTGCTACTTTAGAATATCGATTTTATCTGTCAAAGTTTTATTGTGGGTCAGAAATTTTTGTTTGATGTGGTTCACTGAAAAAGATTAAGGAAGTACCTTAAGTAGCCATCAAATGGACTGTTCAATTATCAATAGGCAGATTGTCTAAAATACTTTTTCTCTCTTTGTGCATTGCCCTCAGGAGAAGAATAAATAAAGAGGTCAGGATTGAAGAAGATAATTTATATGAAAAGTGTTTTGTGACTGTCAAACTTGTGAAGATAAATATGTTATTTAAAAGAGTTCATAATAACACAATAACTATGTACATTATAATGTTACGTTAAAAAGCAAGATCGAAAATTATCTGTTAACTACATTCAAAATATATACATATACAGAAAAAAAAAAAAAAGAAAGAAAACCATAAAGGATCTCCTGCCTGCCCCTGAACAGGCATCTTGCATCTATCTGATAAGCTGCCTCTTCGTAAAAGCGGGCCTGGCTTTCGGGGATGCTGGAGGGTCTGAGTGGAGTGAGGAAAAGGCTTGACCCACATGGCCCGCATGAGCAAACCTCCTCCGTTTCCCTGGATGGTTCAGAAAACAGGCTCATTACCTTGCTGTCCGTGCTCATACCTGGCGTCCCCGTGGCAGTGCCAACCTTCTGAAGGGACACAGTTGCACAAAAAACTCGGTTTCTGTGGGGGCCCCTGGAGTTCCAGGACTTTACAAACATCCACACACATGGACATACCAAGGAATCCACACTTTGCTTTCTTATCTTGACATCACGTCTTGACATTTTCATTCCAGTATAAAGGTGGGGCTTCCTGACATTCCCCAGCCACACAGGACTCCAGTACTTGGGTGCATCTTTATTTTACTAGTCCTTAGTGGATTGTATTTTGATTCATTCCAGTCCTTTGACATTACAAAAAGGCTCCCCTTATATGTAATAGGCATATTTTTTATTTCAATACATCATACCAGATTGTTTTCCAGAAATATTAAACTCACATTTCCATCAGGAAGATTAAGCATACCTATTTCTCCAACATCACTGGCAATATGTGATGTTCTTTGGCAACAGGAAAGATGTTTTCATTTACATTTCTCTAGCTATTAGTGAGGTTGAGCATTTTTTCATATAAGTTTTAGGCTTTGGTGTTTTCTCTGTGAATTCATCATATTTTCCCATTATTCTATTGGAGTATCCATTTTTCAATTTGTAGAAGCTTTGAGTACAGAGCTTGTCAAATGGCACACAAAAGTATATGCCACACATGGAAGCATGCTGAAATGTAGACAACTTTGGATCTCAGGCAGCCTTGTTCCTCAGGCTGCACACAACCCCTTTCATTTACCCCAGGTTCCTGAACTCACATCATCCACTTTTATACGTGCCATGATATGAAATAAGTTGGTAAGTGTATATGACACATAAACCTTTGGTATATGAGTGGCAGTTTGTGTTTACTCAGTCTGTTGTTTAATATTTGCCTTTGTCCATGGCATCACTTAATAAAAACTCTCTGGGGAATTTTATATAATCATTTATATCTACCTTCTCTTCTGGCATTTGATATTTCTGTATAATTGTTTAAATACAGTTTCTCGGGGCACCTGGGTGGCTCAGTTGGTTAAGCATTTGCTTTCAGCTCAGTTCATGATCTCATGGTCCTGCTCAGCGGAGAGCCTGCTTCTCTCTCTCCCTCTCCCTGGCATTCTGCCTACTTGTGCTTGCTCTTTGTGTCAAATAAATAAATAAAATCTTAATAAGTAAATACATACATACATATCTATATACATACATTTTCTCCAAGGGCAGGGATTTTTGTTCGTTTCACTCACTGCTATATCCTTAATGCCTAGAACAGCATCTGGCATGTAGTAGATGCTCAATTAGTCAAACTCACAAATTAGTTACAATGCAGTATGAGAAGTACAATGTAATGGATATGCTCAGGTGAAATGTAATGGTTATATATATACTGCATCTGTGTTTCTTTTAAAAAGTAAAGCTCCCCACTGGGGATGGGGAGTGGTGTATGTCTTTTGCAGTCTTTTTAATACATCTTCCCTTTCTCTTTATGTCCCACTTGTCAGCCTCCTCAGTGTCTCTCTTCTCTATGTTGAAGGATCAAGGATGAGACCACAGGCCACACTGGGGCTTACTGGAACTCCAAGAGTCAGGTCCCAGTGGGTACTTTCTCCAGATCCCTTCATGGCACTGAAAGGTCCCTGTTTGCTGTGGTGAGGCTTTTCTGTACCTAACTGCCCCTGATTGCCACAACACTGGACCCATCAGCGAGACCCTGATTTCCTCAGATACTTCCAGTATTACAGCAGCTAATGCTACAGAGAAAATAAGCATAGGCAGCAAGACTCAAAGAAGTGCTGGTGTGGGTTGTGGTGAGTAGTGGTGCAGAGCACCCAGAGGGACAGTGAAAAGCAGTCAGGCAGGCATAAGTTCAGATCCTGTCTCTGCCCATGAGAAATGTGTGCATGATCTTGTGCTTTAATTCCCCTGAACTCAGGTATCTGATATGTAACAACAATACATACCACAATATTGTGATAATTAAATGACGTCAAGCCTCTGAAAGTTTTGGGTAATCAATAATAGCTGCTACTGCTACAGAAGCACTTCCAGAGAAGCTACTTTCTGCTACTTCGGCACAAGGCATCCTTTGACAAGACTTTACATATTTGCAAACAGCATCCCACTGTGTTTCTATTGCAGGTGCAGAGCTATTGATAACACCAGATGTGTTATCACAAATTATCATTGGATACCGTCATCGTGTTTAAAACATGCTTTATCATTTCTTCTGATGGGGCATTTGCAGGGTGAAGGAGCTGCAATGCATGAAGTACTTCAGGCAGCAAATCACCCTGGGACTCCCTTTCCAGGACCTTGCTGCAGACTCAGGGCTGTGCCCACTACCCTCAGGAAGAAGCTCAGTCAGTACCAAATCACTAAATCAAATCAAAATGCAGGAGAGGGAACAGTATGCAGGGAACAAGATCATTGCTGGTCATGCCTCTCCTGTTTCATCAGTCCCTGCTCCTGTCCCACCGTCACCCACAGAGCCCCAAGGAGTCCCCATCCCACCCGTCTCAAACACTCCCTGCCCTTCGTAACACTGATCGCCCTTCAAGCCCCAGTTCTCACACCATTTCTCCACTACCTTCCTCAACTCCCCTACTCCATTACAGATGTCCATCTACCTTATATTTTTACAACACAGCTAGCAATTCATCTCACAACAGGACTTGTATTCCAGATGGCTAAGTACATACATTGGTTTTGTTTTCTCTCCTAAGACCATAAAATGATGGCAGAAGCATAAATGGGAATATATCTATATTAAAACATGGAACCATGAGAAGGCACTCATCAGTGGACAAAAGATCTAACACACTTCTATTGTGGCTGCTGGAGTCATGGGCAAAGCCCACCTGATTTCAGCAGTGGGGCAGGGGCTGGAGTGAGTAGAAAGAAGTAATGAATGGCTCTCTGCATTCACCTTGAATTATATCCTGCCAGCCACAGGCACAATAATGTACAGACCATCTTCTTAGCTAAAAAACAAACCTGCCATTGCAGATGGTTCGGGGAACAAAAGGGAACTTGAAAACTCCATTTTTTACCCTAGAAATTTGAAATAAAATATTAGATTTAGTTTTTAAAGGAATTGGATGCTATTGAAAAATGGAAAAAGAATAAGAACAAGCTATAGGCTAAATAAGAAGGAAAAAAATGGGTTTTCCCAAAGTGTCTCATTAGAATGCCTGGAAAATCATGTTAAGGAAATTGTTCAGGCCAAGGAGGCAAAGAGATGAGAGCACAGAGACAGGGAGTTTCAAAGCAGGTGCTCTAAGGAAGATAGCACAAGATGGAGGTGATACAATTTTGAAGAAATAATGAAATAACTTCCCAGAGCTAGAGAGAGGCATGTCACCTAATTGAAAACATGCATCATGAACTGAGCAAAATATATAAAAATTAATTCCCACATTAACACATTTTTTTGAAACTCCAGAATATCAAAATGATAGAAGATTACAGAGCTTCAATAGAAAGGGAGAGAAAGTTCCTTAGAAACCCATCAGAGGCACTGGATCTAGAGGACCATAATACATAGGTCCCTGTTTCCTTTCCCTCCCAGAACTCCTATTCATTATTCAAAACCCAATATATTGGTGTCTTTTGGTGCACCCAATTCTCATTCCATTTAACATATTTTTGTGTGTAAGTTATGCTGCAATAAAACTTAAACACTTAAATATATTATGTAACAAAATTTTGCACAGGAGTCTATGACATGCTCACATAGACAGCTGAGTTAACCTCAGGGTAACAATCCTCTCTTACCATCCCAACCATATATATGAGTTTCTTGAAATTTAATCACCAACCAGAAAGAGATCCATTCTGTAGTGATATTCATTTGAAGTCGGAGCAGCACGTCTGTTGACATAATTTGTAGAGGTGAATATACTCCTCAGCACACTTGAGCCACACTCAGCTGCACGCTGGGCATAGCTCCCTCATGGCATGGTAGTCTTGCATGCAATAACAACTGCAAAGTGGCAACACTGCACTCTACAGACTGGAAATGCAAAGTCATAGCATCACTACACCCATGGCAGCAAATAAAGTGAAGGGTGAACTTGAACATCAAAGTTTAAATCCACATAGAACATAGACAAAAGAATTGACCATTTTCACATTGAAGTTGCTATTTGGGAGGGAAACAATGAGGAATATTAGATTTCATATACCTGCACTATTGAACTTTACATGATATTCAAATTATTTCCTACCGGTTATGAAAAAGTAGATAACTGAGAAATCATTAGGAGTATAAGATATTTCCAGTAGTAAATGTTGTTAAGACATCAGCTTTGAAACAAAACACTCCTGTTGCCCTTCTTCTAATTTCCAAGTTTTAGATTGGTTTAAATAACCTAAGACCAAAAACAGAGTTACTAAAAAATAACTTAGCATTTTCAATTGGTTATATTTTAATATTTGAGACTTTCAAATAACAGGAAACTGAAAAATAAATTGGATGCTGAAGCTAAGGTAAAACTATTAGTTATATCTAAAATTGTTTCCAGTCTTTATGATCATCTTGATATACTAATTGTTCTATTGATAATTTTATAAGTAAATGTTATAATATAGATTTATAAAATGAGTATATACTAATGCTCTTTTATCCATTTTTTTTACATATTGATGTTCCATGACAGATTTCTCCTGAGGACAAAGTTTGGTTTACTTGGCATCAATCAGAACTAGGTGAAATCCAAGCCTTGTCACTTACTGAGTAAAAGATGCCAGAAAAAGAAATAAAGTTGGAAATGCCAGTCAGCTTTATTAACTTCTGTAACCCTCACTCTAAAAACGGAACAGTAAGGCTTTCCTGAGTGTTGCTGTGATCATTGCCTAGAGGGACAAAGAGAGATTAGGGCTCTATCACTCACCATCTGCCTGACCCTGGCCCGTGACTTCACCTGTCCAAAGTCACAGGATCCATGTGGCCCCTCAGCCTCACAGCACTGTTGTGAGGATAAAAGGACACAGGGCCCATTACAGGTGATGCCGTTGCCTTCTTAGTATGCTGGAAGTGCTACTTTATGTTACCCTGTGCAAGGGAGTCTGCTTTCTCCTCTTCCTTTCTCAGCATGTTGCTGTGAACAGAAATGTCAGACCTCAATTATCATGGCTGTGTGAACACAGGTTGTCTTCATGGGCTTTTGACCTCATGTGTTTAGATTCTAGCTCCTCCACCCAGGCACACGGTGTATCCAGACGCAAGGTTTCAGTAAGCATGTCCATCCACCTCTTGGCACCTCTTAGGCAGAGAGTTCAGAATGATACAGAATATTATTATCACTATTATTATGATTATTCACCCTCAGCAATAATGATTAATGAAACACAAATAAACCTCACTAATCTCCAAATAGTGGTACCTTGAGAACCAAAAGAGTAGCTTCCACTTTGTTATGCAGAAAAGTTTTTCTGATCCTTACTGAGAAATTATAGGCTTTTCAAGACATATTTGACAACCACAAAAAATAGAAGTCCATATTTTAAAAACCAGATGAACAATATGTAATTTAAGGCATACTTATGTCAGGGAAAAAACATCTTCCACTCACTCATTATGTAATTCACTTTTCAGCGCCAGCCCCTTGACATATGATACATGAGTGACAGATTAAAAGAAGCTAGAAATTCACATGCTTGCTTTATTCCAAAAGGAATAAAAAATTTATGTGACCCCACTGGATAAAAAGGCCTTTATTATTTTTAGAATCTCTTTGGTTGAAAGAAGTTTTGCTGGTTTCTCTCAATAAACTTTAAAAAAAATGTGTCAGGTCCCCCAAACTCTTTTAACCCATGCCCTTCCTGAAACAAGAACGCTTTCTCTTCCTTACTCCCTTTTCCCTCGTCACACCAGAATTACTACATAGGGTGATAAGCAACCACAATTTCTTACCATCTTGTGCAATCATGTAGAAGACATGTCACATGCTGTTGATTAGCTTAAGGGGTGAAAGGTTACTAAGGAGAGTCACAGACAGATCTCAGGAGTGCACACAACCCTGAGGAGGACAGAGGTTAGACCACCCACCTTGGCCATCCTGTAAGAAAAACAACCAGCCAAGCAATAGCAAATGTCCACAATAGGGTCGGTGACCAAAACGGCAAGGAGCAGTTAGCACAAAGAGAACAGCACAAGAGTTCCAAGCAAATACATGCCTCTCCCCCATCACTATGAGTACACATACACAAACACACACACACACACACACACACACACACAGATCTCCATCTTGGGGTAGAGAAGGGACAGAACAGATTCTGAGAGTCTCAGTATTGACCTAAAGAAATACATTTAAACAAAATTACACTACTCAAAAGAAATTTAGCTAAGTTTTTTAACTGGCAAGTTTCAGTTCCCCATTAGCAGGCCAAGTGGGAGCTCCTGGGGAAACTTAGCTGGGTTGTGGGGAAGGGAGGAGAATTGATTTGTCCATCAGGGCAGTGGCATGTATGCATATGCAGCCTCACTAAATGCATTTAACACAGTTGTATCCATTTACAAGCATATGTAAATGTGCATTTGCTGTGGAGTTATTGGTCAATAATCAGTGGGCTAAAAGATCACCTTCCCTTCATTGGTGAATCAGCCACTTGTACTTGAGACTCTGTGCTACCTTTATACATAGTCTTACCTACAGCAAGCTTAATATGACTTCCTGAATTTATAGTGTGGAGACTGAGTCTGGAGAACTAAAGAGACACATGCAAGGTCACTCACCTGGTAAGAGGAAAAGTCAAGATTCCAGTAAAAATATGTCTGACCCCAAAGGGTGTACTTTTGCCCTGTGCCATACAGGATTCAAATGCAAAGCCACATAGTGGGAAGACAATGGGACCACAGCAGTGGCAGAAACGTAGAAAGAGGGTCACACTTCAGGATGAGCAAAACCAACATCCAGGGCAGTGACTGGGATGAAATCAGGGGAAGGAGGGGGAAGGTTTAGGAAGGCCTGGTAGTTCTAGTGTGATGGAGCATGGAGGACACATGTGGGGGTACTTGCAGAGTATGAGGCTGCTAAAGGAGGCAGCATCCTGCAGACCTGCTCAGGAGTTGAGCATGTAGGTAGTAGGGATCCCAAGAGACCCTTCTTCTCCAGGTTAGGGAAGTCTTGCTCAAATGATAACTACAGGGCCAACCAGCCATCAACTTAGGAGATAGAATTTTGTGTCACTACAGTTGGCTGCCCCTACAATACAATTCCCCTGCCACATACCTACAAAGGATCCACTGCCCTGGAAGAAGGGGTCTCTGGCTGTCAAAATTGACCACTGAGGGGTTTCAACCAGGCCTCATTCTATATCTATGGCTATCAAACCTATAAGACTGGACCACATTATACACCAATCATAAGGCACCCATTAGTGTTGAGGTAGGAGATGGATTTCCACAGCTAATGCGTATCAGGTTGGAAAAGCACATTATGGCTGCATTGTCTGAGGGTGTGTGATCAGGTCAGGGGTCATCTCTCCAGCCTCAAATCCTGCTCCACCTCCCCAAGTTGCATAGCCTTGGCAAAAGTACTTATTTCTCTACAATCAGTTTAGAGTTCCCCACTGTGAAATGAGAATAATAATGATATCTACTCCATAGAGCTGTTAACAAGGAACAAGTAAGCTGATTGCTTTAAGACAGCTGCACACACTAGCTATTGTTAGTAAGTTACTCCTTCTTGTAAAACTTCACTTCCGTGGAAGATAATAATGATTCCTTCACAAGCAGGAATGAGACTTCCAGTGATCGATAGTAGAGTGTGATGGGCAATGTGGGCTCAGTTGTCAAGCAGACTAGAGTTATATGCGTACATGATCTTATCCAGAGTACAGTGTGACCCTAGGCAAGTGTCAACTTCACCTTGACCTAGTTCACCCATTCATAAACCAGTGAGAGTAATACACCTCTGGATTCATAGCCCAGCTCTATCCCTTACTTTAGCCTCTTGATGCCTCAGTTTCTCACCTGAAAAATGGAATAACAGCACCTATCTCACTTTCAGGCAGAACCTTTCATAGAGGACTGTGTAATTCACTACATTCCCTCTCACAGCTGATGTGATAGTAGGAGCATCTATCAAGATGACTCCAACATGAATGATTACAATGAGGAACAACTCCTGTTAACACTTTGGATCTGTAACATGAGCAAGAAATAAACCTGGGTTACACTAAGCTAATGAAATTTGAAATTGTCTGTTAGTACTGCAGAATCTAGGCTATGCTGACTGATTAAAGGTCTTATGAGTGTGTGGATGGTATTTGAAGCCATGAGCATTGATTGATTAGAGGATCTAGTCACCTAGGACATGAGTATGAGTAGAAAGAGATAGATAGATAGATAGATAGATAGATAGATAGATAGATAGATAGATAAATAATAAGAGAAGAGAAGAGAAGGAAGAGGAAAAGATAGGATGGGAGAAGGGAAGGGTAAAGAGAGATGGAGAGGAAAGAGAGAGACAGAAATGGGATCCTGGAACATTTCAACACTGAGAAGCCTAGGAAAGAAAATCTTAGCAATAAATGCTAAAAATGAGTTGCCTTTACTTATTTATTTATTTTTATTTATTTAATTTTTTTGTTTATTATTTTTTAGAGCAATAATGGTGTCACTGAAGCCAAGAGAAGAAAGAGTTTAGAGAAGGAGGATTGACTGGATAGGATTCTGTTGGAATTTGAGTGAGAAAAAAAAAAAAAAGTATTCTTTAAATTTGGAAATATGGAGATCATTATTGACCTTGGCAAGGAAGTTTCAATTGGAGTATGAGGACAAAAGTTCTATTTGAATAACCTGAAAAAAAAAATCTGGGATGTGATGAAGTACAGGGCACTCCCCAGATGATTGCAATGTGTGGCCAGGCTTGAGAACCACCGGCCTAGATGGTGAATTTCCTTGTTAACTGCTCATGTTTACCTCCATCTCTGTTCCAGTTTCTTGGGTTTCTAGGCTTCTAGCCAGGTTTTCTGGTCCCTGTTTTCCCTTCTGGATTCTAGCCCTCATCTATATCATCTTCCTGAGTCTATGAGCCTGGCATCCTCTCTCTGCTATTGCTGTCCCCTTTGGACTTGAAACTGTTCATTCCCAGCACCAGTTGGTTCTGACACCTCCTGGCCAAATCAGAACCAGAGCCATCCAAGGCTCAGAAGATGTCTTGTGGTGTCTAATGGTCACCAAGTACTTCATAGGCCATTTCTGCTTTGTACTTTTCCCCTCAGAGAAAAACAAAATTAATTAAAGAAGTATTTGTAAAGCAAAAATAATTTATTTAAAAGAAGCATGGCAAGGGCATGTAAATATTAAATTAGGAGAGGAACGCCCCTCTTTTGCACACTTGTTGTGATAAGCACTGTGTGTTGTATGTAAGTGATGAATTACTGAATTCTACTCCAGAAACCAATATTGCACTGCATGTTAACTAAGTAAAATTTAAATTAAAAAAAAAAGAACTCCTTCTTTTCCATATTTCCTTTTTCTATGCAAGTTTTCAAAGGCCAAATGCCATAATCAACAGAGAACAGAGCTCACAGGATAAGCTGTCCCTGGGAGAAAAATGCTTAGACATGAATTTCTACTATTGTTAGAACATGCTCACTGAGGTTCCAACATCAACATGAATATAAAAGGAACTCCTTTCTGGGAATTGCCACACATTACTATTCTCATGTCCAGGGTCTATAATGTCTCTTCTGGGTTTGATTTTTGGTTAGCAGGGATCTGAAATTTATCCCACACCAAGGATTTTCAGTACCCCCTATCACTACTCCAAGAATAAATTTGGCCAATATTTGAGATGTCCTTATTGTTTTCTTCTGATCTTTGCCTCTTTCAACCTCTTTTCAATTCCCTTGCACATGAGGGGCCTAAGCTTCAAAACATGCTTTTGAATGACCAGCTCTGGTGCAGCTCTCTTGACAGCAGGAGCAAAACACAAACAAGCCAAATCTTTGACTGCAGCAGTCAGGCTCCATGTTTGATGGGACTGTAGAGGCACCACTATGACATTCATATTAATTCCCAGTAGTCATTTTGAACCTGAAAAGGGATATTCATCTCCCAACCAGTTTTCAAAAAGGAATTTTAATTCTCTCTTGGCCTCATCACAGAGAAAGAATAGAAGCAACTGGCCAGAAAACATCACACCAGAGGAAAGAAAACCATTTGACTACAGTAACAACAAATAAAATAAAACCATTCCTGAGATACACAATTTGTGTCAAACGCTTTCCAAAGGCACTGGTTGGTGTAAAACTTTTCCTTAAAAAGGAATGTCAATTATGGAGGAACACTGAGCAATTGTAGACAGTCTGAGAAAATTTGCTAAAAGTTATATACCATGCAGACAGACAAGGAAAGAGAGCAGAATAGGACAATCAGTCAAAGACTCCAGGACCACACTGAATAGAGTGTGGGCTTTCAACTTGGAAAGACTAGAATTCAATTCTCAATTTCTGGACTACCTGATTACTATAGTAAAGATTCCAGCATCCGGAATGGGTCACTGCAAGATGTATTTTTTCCTGTCAAGCTCCTGTTTTAGAAGTATTTGTTGAGTGTTCATAACCCAAGATGCTCTGTTAATGGTCCTGGCTCTTTTTTTTTTTATGTTATATAAATCACCATACATTACATCATTAGTTTTTGATGTAGTGTTCCATGATTCATTGTTTGCATATAACACCCAGTGCTCCATGCAGTATGTGCCCTCTTTAATACCCATCACCAGGCTAAACCATCCCCCCACCCCCCTCCCCTCTAGAACCCTGTTTGTTTCTCAGAGTCCATAGTCTCTCATGGTTCGTCTCCCCCTCTGATTTCCCCCCTTCATTTTTCCCATCCTGCTATCTTCTTCTCCTTCTCCTTCTTCTTCTTCTTCTTCTTCTTCTTCTTCTTCTTCTTCTTCTTCTTCTTCTTCTTCTTCTTCTTCTTTTTAACATATGTGTATTATTTGTTTCAGAGGTACAGGTCTGTGATTCAACAGCACCCTCTGTAATAGAGCTCTATCACCCTTTGTAATAGAAATGACAGCTCTATCACCCTTTGTAATAGAGCTTGAAGTCTG
Source organism: Leptonychotes weddellii (assembly GCF_054177405.1). Taxonomy (NCBI): domain Eukaryota; kingdom Metazoa; phylum Chordata; class Mammalia; order Carnivora; family Phocidae; genus Leptonychotes; species Leptonychotes weddellii. The sequence goes on along the minus strand of NW_027695576.1, from coordinate 982 downwards.
TTATTGTGATGCCACCAGCTTTGCTTTTCTTTTTCAATATTCCTCTGGCTATTCAGGGTCTTTTCTGGTTCCATACAAATTTTAGGATGATTTGTTCCATTTCTTTGAAACAACAATTCACAGCACCCTCCATAGCACATAACCTCCCCAATGTCTATCAACCAGCCACCCCATCCCTCCCAGCCCCCACCACTCCAGCAACCCTCAGTTTGTTTCCTGAGATTAAGAATTCCTCCTATCTGTGAGATCATATGATACATGTCTTTCTCTGATTGACTTATTTTGCTCGGCATAATACCCTCCAGTTCCATCCACATCATTGCAAATGACAAGATTTCATTCCTTCAGATGGCTGCATAATATTCCATTGTATATATATACCACATCTTCTTTATCCATTCATCTGTTGATGGACATCTGGGCTCTTTCCATAGTTTGGCTATTGTGGACATTGCTGCTATAAACATCGGGGTGCACATACCCCTTCGGATCCCTACACTTGTATACTTGGGGTAAATACCCAGTAGTGCAATTGCTGGATCATGTGGTAGCTCTATTTCAACTTTTTGAGGAACCTCCATACTGTTTTCCAGAGTGGCTGCACCAACTTGCATTCCCACCAACAGTGTAGGAGGGTTCCCCTTTCTCTGCATCCATCGCCAACATCTGTCATTTCCTGACTTGTTAATTTTACCCATTCTGACTGGTGTGAGGTTATATCTCATTGAGGTTTTGATTTTGATTTCCCTGATGCCAAGCAATGTTGAGCACTTTTTCATGTGTATGTCGGCCATTTGGATATCTTCTTGGAAAAATGTCTGTTCATGTCTTCTGCCCATTTCTTGATTGGATCATTTGTTCTTTGGGTGTTGAGTTTGATAAGTTCTTTATAGATCTTGGATACTAGCCCTTTATCTGATATGTTATTTGCAAATATCTTCTCCTATTCTGTCACTTGTCTTTTGGTTTTGTTGACTGTTTC
>NW_027695575.1:0-352 GCF_054177405.1 Leptonychotes weddellii | reverse complement strand
TAAACACCTAAAAAAATGTCTAAAAGACCAATATTTGGGAAGTACTGGGAAGCGGCAAGGTCCACAGCTACCTCATTTGGGTTTCTTTTTTTTTTTTTTTAAGATTTTATTTATTTATTATTTGAGAGAGAGAGAGAGAGAGAGCATGAGTGGAGAGAGAGAGAAGCAGGCCCCCCGCGGAGCAGGGAGCCCTATGCGGGGCTCGATCCCAAGACCCTGAGCTCATGACCTGAGCTCATGACCTGAGCCCAAGGTAGCCGCCTAACCGCTTAACAGACTGAGCCACCCAGGCGCCCCCTCATTTGGGTTTCTGTTGGCATCAGAGCAAGGGGCCACGGGGTTGGGGTGGGGG
>NW_027695574.1:0-352 GCF_054177405.1 Leptonychotes weddellii | reverse complement strand
TTTTTGCATTTCCATATCAACTTTAAAATTAATTTGTCAGTTTCTACAAAAATCATTCTGAAAATAAAAAATACATATGATAAGGATTTCGTTCAATCTATAGATAAAGTAGGGTAAAATTGATATTTTAATAATATTGATTATTTTCTTCCATGAACGTTGTATGTGTCTCCATTTATTTTGTCTTTTATATTTTTTCTCTGCAGTATTTTATAACTTCCATTGAGAACTTTGCATGTGCCTTGTTTTAGTTATTCCTAAATATTTTCTGAGTTTGACCTTATTGTGAATATACTTTTTAAATTTTCATTTTCCAAATATTTGCTGCTTGTCTGTATCAGTATAATTAATT
>NW_027695573.1:0-352 GCF_054177405.1 Leptonychotes weddellii | reverse complement strand
GGTCCATACCCTAATCCCATCCCTTGACAACCCACCATTCCAATGGCACTGGGAAGCATGGAAAGCTAAAGCCAAGACAAATCTCACCTAATAGGTAAAGAGAAGGGGGTTGTTCCTAAGACGTAGAGCCACGACTCCAGAACAATGGAGCCTCTATGTAAGAAGAAAGTCCAAGTCTGGCTTCCCACAGCAGCCGTATGAACCAAAAGAGGATGTATTCAAAAGTCAAATATGTACTCAAGAGCCAGGAACTTACTACCACCATTCGACCCGCAGGAGGCTTCCCTTGTCTGTATGTGATATAATAATGCCTTTACCCTTCCCCACATTTGAGCTCCTCCTCTTCCTGTGT
>NW_027695572.1:0-352 GCF_054177405.1 Leptonychotes weddellii | reverse complement strand
TTTGGATGCCTTTGATTTCTTTTTGTTGTCTGATTGCTGTGGCTAGGACTTCCAATACTATGTTGAATAGCAGTGGTGATAGTGGACATCCCTGCCGCGTTCCTGACCTTAGGGGGAAAGCTCTCAGTTTTTCCCCATTGAGAATGATATTCGCTGTAGGTTTTTCATAGATGGCTTTTATGATATTGAGGTATGTACCTGAGGGTTATATTTTACTTACATGTCGTGGTCCAGATTTTATTTCATGAGAGAAGTAGAGGAAGTTTTAATTAGCTTTTGCAATTGATATTGTTTAACATGAAGACAGAAAAGATCAGTAAATCAAAGCGCACTTGATTTCCACTGCTCTTTT
>NW_027695571.1:0-352 GCF_054177405.1 Leptonychotes weddellii | reverse complement strand
TTCCCACAACTGCCCAGCAATAACAAAGATCACCTTCCCTCAGGATCCAAGGAGGCTAAGAAGGGAACCTAGATATCTACTTGCCCATGGAAGTAATGAGGCAGTCTCCCCTACATTTCTCCTGCCCAAGTGGCACCAAAGAAAGCAGCTAAAACAGGAGGTTTAAGTAATGTTCAGTTTCATAACATAATACCCCAAATGTCCTGATTTCAATAGAAAATCACTCATTCCAAGAGCCAGGAAATCTAAATGAAAGAAAAATAAAGACAATCAACAGAAGCCAACACCAAGATGACCACCTCACACCAGTCAGAATGGCTAAAATTAACAAGTCAGGAAATGACAGATGTTG
>NW_027695570.1:0-352 GCF_054177405.1 Leptonychotes weddellii | reverse complement strand
TGGGATCACGCCATCCGCCGTGTGGCCAGACCGTCTGATGGTTCAAGAGGCGCCAACTAAAATTATTTCAACACATTGGAGGGCCGAGTCTCTCTCAGGGGAACGCCCGTGTCAAGGGAGGCCGAATAGTAAGAAACAGAGCGCGATCTTTTAGACGACAAGAGACCCTATCTTCATGCCACTGCTGCATTATTGTGTGATCATGGGCAATTTGCTTAACTCTCTGGGCTTTTCTCTCCTTATCTTGGTACTAAATATTTCATAGACTTGGTTATTAAGAGAACTAAGATAATATACTCATTAATTAATGGATATTTATGAGGCCAGACATAGACACGGAGTGCCGAGCTCA
>NW_027695569.1:0-352 GCF_054177405.1 Leptonychotes weddellii | reverse complement strand
GTGGTGTGTGTGCTTTTGGGAGTGAAGCCGGAGGACTGTGCCATGGGCCGGGCTGGGGCAGGTGAGCTTCAAAAACTGTATTCCTTTCAACATGGGCAATGCCTTCCGTTTGCCTAATTTAAAAGTGTGACCCTGTCCCCTTTGTACTTAGTTTTTTTTTTTTTTAAGATTTTATTTATTTATTTGACAGAGAGAGACACAGCGAGAGAGGGAACACAAGCAGGGGGAGTGGGAGAGGGAGAAGCAGGCTCCCCGCAGAGCAGGGAGCCTGATGCGGGACTCGATCCCAGGACCCTGGGATCATGACCTGAGCTGAAGGCAGTCGCTTAACCAACTGAGCCACCCAGGCGCC
>NW_027695568.1:0-352 GCF_054177405.1 Leptonychotes weddellii | reverse complement strand
CTTATTAAACTGGTCAGTACACTTCTCTTGTGTTTTTTGAAGAAGTTAGAAAGAATTGTGACTTCTCTGTGGATTTATGAAGGGAAAAGAAGTGGGGAGGTGAGGACAACTTCCTTCCATTTTGTAATATTTATTCAGAAAAACCTATGTTATCTCTACGTATGGAAGTAGTTTATCAATTCTTTAGGAAAAGAACACTGTAAAAGAGTAACAGTTACTTCTTGAGACTTTAAAACTGGTCACCTGATAAGAAAAGAGTGAAGATGGCAGGCATCCATTCAAGATTTACCTTATAGGGATCATCCAGGAATTGTAAGACCATAAGGGTATTGTCGCTGAATTCCTAATAAAT
>NW_027695567.1:0-352 GCF_054177405.1 Leptonychotes weddellii | reverse complement strand
CATTTAGGTGAGACCATAAACTCCTTCACTCAAGCTATTTCAAGCCAGAGTTTCTGTTACTTATGATCCCAAAGATTCCTGACTAATCCAAATCCTTTCTGTAAGTTGGCAAGGAGCACAGGATTCGATGCTGCCTGCATACCACATACTAAAATCACAGTCAAACCCTAACACACACACACACACACACACACACACACACACAACCAGAATTGCATTTGCACCAAAAATCTAGAGGGAGAAGAACTCCCCAAAGCTGAGAAGCAATTGGTAAAATCTCAGAGGCAAAAGTGGGGAAATTAGAACATAAAAATTCTAAGTTTCTACACCTTAAAAAAAGCCCTCATAACCT
>NW_027695566.1:0-352 GCF_054177405.1 Leptonychotes weddellii | reverse complement strand
ATAAAATATTTCTAAAGTTAAATGGTAGTGTCATATTCAAGAAAATGCTATAGCTTGGGGCGCCTGGGTGGCTCAGTCGTTAAGCGTCTGCCTTCGGCTCAGGTCATGATCCCAGAGTTCTGGGATCGAGCCCCGCATCGGGCTCCCTGCTCGGCGGGAAGCCTGCTTCTCCCTCTCCCACTCCCCCTGCTTGTGTTCCTGCTCTCGCTGTCTCTCTCTGTCAAATAAATAAATCTTTAAAAAAAAAAACAAAAGAAAAGAGGGATATATTCCATTTCTTCTCGGAATTATAATAGTATTACCTTTTTGTAAGACAACTGACCCCCCTAATACTTTATCTTGAGAATATATT
>NW_027695565.1:0-6631 GCF_054177405.1 Leptonychotes weddellii | reverse complement strand
AGGGAATAATCCCAATCTTTTGGTACCGGTTGAGACCTGATTTGTGGCCTAGGATGTGATCTATTCTGGAGAATGTTCCATGGGCACTAGAGAAGAATGTGTATTCCGTTGCTTTGGGATGGAATGTTCTGAATATATCTGTGAAGTCCATCTGGTCCAGTGTGTCATTTAAAGTCTTTATTTCCTTGTTGATCTTTTGCTTAGACGATCTGTCCATTTCAGTGAGAGGGGTGTTAAGTCCCCTACTATTATTGTATTATTGTTGATGTGTTTTTTTGATTTTGTTATTAATTGCCTTATATAATTGGCTGCTCCCATGTTAGGGGCATAGATATTTACAATTGTTAGATCTTCTTGTTGGATAGACCTTTTAAGTATGATATAGTTTCCTTTCTCATCTCTTATTATAGTCTTTGGTTTAAAATCTAACTTGTCTGATGTAAGGATTGCCACCCCAGTGTTCTTTTGGTGTCCATTAGCATGGTAAATGGTTTCTCACCCCCTCACTTTCAATCTGGGGGTGTCTTTGGTTCTAAAATGAGTCTCTTGCAGACAGCATATTGATGGGTCTTGTTTTTTAATCCAGTCTGATAGCCTGTGTCTTTTGATTGGGGCATTTAGCCCATTTACCTTCAGGGTAACTATTGAAAGATAGGAATTTAGTGCCATTGTATTGCCTGTAAGGTAACTTTTACTGTATATTGTCTCTGTTCCTTTTTGGTCTATGTTACTTTTAGTCTCTTTCTTGGCCTAGAGGACCCCTTTCAAGATTTCTTGTAGGGCTGGTTTCATGTTTGTAAATTCTTTGTTTTTGTTTGTCCTGGAAGCTTTTTATCTCTCCTTCTATTTTCAATGACAGCCTAGCTGGATATAGTATTCTTGGCTGCATATTTTTCTCATTTAGTGCTCTGAAGATATCCTGCCAGTCCTTTCTGGCCTGCCAGGTCTCTGTGGATAGGTCTGATGCCAATCTAATATTTCTACCATTGTAGGTTACAGACCTCTTGTCTTGAACTGCTTTCAGGATTTTCTGTTTGTCTCTGAGACTTTTGAGTTTTACTATTAGATGTTGGGGTATTGACCTATTTTTATTGATTATGAGGGGGGTTGTCTGTGCCTCCTAGATTTTGATGCCTGTTTCCTTCCCCAAATTAAGGAAATTCTCTGCTATAATTTGATCCAATATACCTTCTGCCCCTCTCTCTCTTCTTCTGGGATCCCAATTATTCCAATATTGTTTCGTCTTATGGTATCGCTTATCTCTCGAATTTTGCCCTCGTGATCCAGTAGTTGTTTATCTCTCTTTTTCTCAGCTTCTTTATTTTCCATCATTTGGTCTCCGATATCACTGATTTTCTCTTCTGCCTCATTTATCCTAGCAGTTAGAGCCTCCGTTTTTGATTGCACCTCATTAATAGCCTTTTTGATTTCGACTTGGTTAGATTTTAGTTCTTTTATTTCTCCAGAAAGGGATTCTCTAGTATCTTCTATGCTTTTTTCAAGCCCAGCTAGTATCTTTATTTATAATCATCATTCTGAACTCTACTTCCGACATCTTACCAATGGGTGTATTATTAGGTCCCTGGCAGTTGGTAGTGCCTCTTGTTCTTTTTTTTTTGAGGTTAGTTTTTCCATCTTGTCATTTTGTCCAGAGGAGAATAGGTGGATGAGAGTACAAAATGCTAAAATGGTAACAACGACCCCAGAAAAATATACACTAAACAAATCAGAATAGACCCAAAATCAGGGGAAAAGAAAGGAAAAAAAAAAAAAAGAATATGATCAGTCTGGTGAATAGAACAGGGTCACACACTTGATTTTGGGTGTATTTTGGTCTGTTAGAAGAAATTGCCTCCCAAAATTTTAAAGAAAGAAAAACTTATATATATACAAAAATAAGGGTAAATACAATGAAGGGATGGAATGTGACTGTAAAGATGAAAATTATAAAAGAGTTTAAAAAAGGAATTGAGAAGATAAGTTGGTTGAAAAAAGAACAAAAAAAATATTAAAAAAAAAAGAGAGAATGTGATCAGGCGGGAGACCTGGACAAAGTCATACACTAGATTTAGGGTATATTTTGGTCTGTTAGAAGAAACTGTATCCCAAAAGTTTAAAGAAAGCGAAACTTATATATATATACAAAAAATAAGGTTAACTACAATGAAAGGATACAATATGAGTGTACAAATGAAAATTAAAAGAGATTTTAAAAAATAAATTGATAACATGTTAGTTGAAAAAGTGAAGAAGAAAAATTCAACTAAAAAAAGTAGAAAAATAAAAAATAAAGAAAATTTAAAGAAATTAACTTTGAAAGACTAAAGAATCATTGGTAAAAAGCTATGAATTCTATGTGCTATATTCCCCTAGCTCTAGGGTTTTGCCATTCTCATTGATTGGTAAACTTGGTCTTGGCTGGATGTTCTGGCTGATCTTCTGGGGGAAGGGCCTGTTGCAGTGATTCTCAAATGTCTTTGCCCCGGGTGGAATTGCCCTGCCCTTGCCAGGGGCGAGGCTAAGTAATCTGCTCAGGTTTGCTCTCAGTAGCTTTTGTTCCCTGAAAGCTTTCCGTACAGCTTTGAAGGATGAGAGTGAAAATGGTGGCCTCCCAATCTCTGGTCCTGGAGGAGCCAAGAGCTCAGGCCCCACTCCTCAGTGAGCCCTCATAGAAAAGCAGTCAATCACTCCTGTCTCTCTGGTCTCTGGCCGCACTCCTTACTCACCCAGCCTGTGACCCAGGGTTTCTATCTCTGGCATACGACCCTGTTTGGAGTCTCCAAACCCAGCACATTCCTATGGCGGGCTCTTGCACCGTTCCTCCCGGGGGAGGAAGGGGAGTCTCCCTGGATCTGCCACTTGTTCAGTCCCTGCTTGAAGAGTAGTGGCCTGACTGTGCCGCAGATCACAGTTTCTGGCAACCCTGAGCTGAGAGCCCGTTCCTCAGCTCCATTGCAGCCAGCTTCTCCTTTCTGATACCTGAGCTCTGCCACACTCAGGCACCCCTGTTCTTTCTGTGACCCCGAGGGTCCTGAGACCAGTGTCCCAGCGATTGTTGACCCCCTGCTTAGCCACTGGAGCAATGTCTCTCAGCAGAGCAGATTTCTAAAAGTTCCCATTTTGTGCTCTGCTGCTCTATCACTTGCTGGTAGCCAGCTGATGGAGGCTCCCTACCCCCGCGGTCTATCTTCCCAAGTATCACCTCAGATTCACTTTTCTGCACGTCCTACCTTCCAGAAAGTGGTCACCTTTCTGTGCATAGAAATGCTGCTATTCTTCTCTTTGATCTCTTTTTGCATTTGTAGGTGTTCTGAATGGTTTAATAACTATCTAGCTGAATTCCTGGGACCAGATGAAATTTAGGACTCCTACTCCTCTGCTATCTTTCTCCTCCCCTCCAACAAGTTAGATTTTAAACCAAAGACCATAGTAAGAGATGTAGAGGGATACTATATCATATTTAAAGGTCTATCCAACAAGAAGATCTAAGAGTTTTAAATATTTATGCCCCCAGCATCAGAGCAGCTAATTATAACTAATTAATAAAGGTAAAGAAACATATTGATAATAAAACATTAATAGTATGGGACTTCAACACCCCACTCACAGCAATGGATAGATCATCTAAGCAGAATATCAACAAAGTAACAAGGGCTTTGAATGACACACTGGACCAGATGGACTTCACAGATATACACAGAACATTCCATCCTAAAACAACAGAATACTCATTCTTCTCGAATGCACATGGAACTTTCTCCAGAATAGATCACATCCTGTGTCACAAATCAGGTCTCAACGAATACCAAAAGATTGAAGTTATTCCCTGCATATGTTCAGACCACAATGCTTTGAACCTGGAACTCAATCAGAAGTGGAAATTTGGAAGGAACCCCAACACTTGGAGGTTAAAGAGCATCCTGCTAAAGGATGAATGGTTCAACCAGGAAATTAAAGTAGAGCTTAAAAAATTCATGGAAACTAATGAGAATGGAAACACATCATTTCAAAACCTCTGGGATACAGCAAAGACATTCCTAAGAGGGAAGTGCATAGCAATATAAGCCTCTCTCAAAAAATTAGAAAATCCCAAATACACAAGCTAACCGAATACCTAAAGGGCCTGGAAAAATAATATCAAATAAAGATTAAACCAAGCAGGAAAAGAGAAATAATAAAGATTAGAGCAGAAATCAATGAAATAGAAACCAGAAGAACAGCAGAACAGATCAATGAAATTAGAAGCTGGTTCTTTGAAAGAAATAAGATTGCTAAACCTCTGCCAGACGTACCCAAAAGAAAAGAGAAAGTACCCAAATTAATAAAATCATGAATGAAAGGGGAGAGATCACAGCCAATACCAAGGAAATACAGACAATTGTAAGAACATATTGTGAGCATCTATATGCCAACAAATTAGGCAGTCTGGAAGAAATGGATGCATGCCTGGAAACTTATAAACTACCAAGACTGAAACAGGAAGAGATAGAAAACCTAAACAGACCAATAACAGCAAGGAAATTGGAGCAGTAATCAAAAGCCTCCCAAAAAACAAGAGTCCAGGGCCAGATGGCCTCCCAGAGGAATTCTACCAAACATTTAAAGAGGAAATAATGCCTATTTTACTGAAGCTGTTTCACAAAAATAGAAATGCAAGGAAAACTTCCAAATTCGTTCTATGAGGCCAACATTACTTTGATCCCGGAACCAGACAAAGATCCCATCAAAAGGAGAATTACAGACCAATATCCCTGATGAACATGGATGCCAAAATATTCACCAAGATACTAGCCAATAGATCCAACAGTACATTAAAAGGATTATTCACCATGACCAAGTGGGATTTATTCCTGGGATGCAAGGGTGGTTCAACATTGCAAATCAATCAATGTGATAGATCACATTAATAAAAGAAAAGGCAATAACCATACGACCCTCTCAATTGATGCAGAAAAAGCATTTGACAAAATACAACATTCTTTCCTGATTAAAACTCTTCAAGGTATGGGATAGAGGGAACATACCTCAATATCATAAAGGTCATCTATGAAAAGCCCACAGAAATATCATTCTCAATGAGGAAAAACTGAGAGCTCTTTCATTAAGGTCAGGAATATGACAGGGATGCCCACTCTCACCACTATTGTTCAACATAGTACTAGAAGTCCTAGCTTCAGGAATCAGACAACAAAAAGAAATAAAAGTCATTCAAATGGGCAAAGAAGAAGTGAAACTCTCTCTCTTTGCAGAAGACATGATACTTATGTGGAAAACCCAAAAAACTCCACCCCAAAAATGTTAGAACTCATACGGGAATTCAGTAATGTGTCAGGATACAAAATCAATGCACAGAATCAGTTGCATTTCTATACACTAACAATGTGGCTGAAGAAAGAGAAATTAAGGAATGGATCCCATTTACAATCACACCAAAAAACATAAGATACCTAGGAATAAACCTAAGCAAAAAGGTAAAGGGTCTGTACTTTAGAAACTACAGAACACTTAGGTAGACATTGAGGAAGACACAAAGAGATGGAAAAACATTTCATGCTCATGGATTGGAAGAATAAACATTGTTAAAATGTCTATGCTGCCCAGAGCAATCTATACATCCAATGCAATCCTTATCAAAATACCATCAGCATTTTTCACAGAGCTAGAACAAACAATCCTAAAGTTTGTATGGAACCAGAAAAGACTCTGAATAGCTAGGAGAATGTTGAAAAAGAAAACCAAACCTGGGGGCATCACATTGCCTGACTTCAAGCTTTATTACAAAGTTGTGATCACCAAAACAATACGGTACTGGCAGAAAAACAGACACATAGATCAATGGAGCAGAATAGAGAGCCCAGAAATTAACGCTCAACTCTATGGCCAAGTAATCTTCCACAAAACAGGAAAGAATGTCCAATGGAAAGAAGACAGTCTCTTCAACAAATGGTATTGGGAAAATTAGACAGCCACATGCAGAAGAATGAAACTGCACCATTCTCTTACACCATACACAAAAATAGACTCAGAGGGGGGCGGAGCAAGATGGCAGAGGAGTAGGAGACTTGGATTTCATCTGGTCTCAGGAATTCAGCTGGGTAGGGATCAAACCAGTCTGAACACCTACGAACTCAACAGGAGATCGAAGAAAAGAAGAGCAACAACTCTCTCATCAGAAAAGCGACCACTTTCTGGAAGAGTCATATTCTATCCCTTCATAGTAGTTACCCGTATTTTTGGCATATATATATATATAAGTTGTTCTCTCTTTAAAATTTTGAGATAGTTTCTTCTAACAGATCAAAATATACCCTAAATCTCTATTGTATGGTATTTTTTCTACTCCCCTGCCTGATCACATTCTCTCCCTTTTTTTTTTCTCTCTTTTTTTAAAACCTTTTCTTTCTTTTTTCAAACAACTTCTTATCAATTCCTTTTATAAAATTTTTTATAATTTCCATATTTACAGTCATATTGCATCCCTTCATCATATCAACCCTATTTTTGTACATATATAAGTTTTTCTTTCCTTAAAATTTTGGGAGGCAATTTCTTCTAACAGACCAAATACAACCAAAATTTAGTGTGTGGCACTGACCTATATACCAGCCTGATCATATTTGATCACATTCTG
>NW_027695564.1:0-352 GCF_054177405.1 Leptonychotes weddellii | reverse complement strand
CAGATTGATTCAGCACCTACTATGTGCTGGGGTCTGTTCTAGATGCAAGACATAAATAGTTTCTATATTTATGGAGCTTTCATTCCGATGGGATTGAGAAGATGGGCTAACCTGCTCATTAAAAAAAAAAAAAAAAAGGTAATTCATCTCCTTCTTCCAGACAAGAAGAATGGCAGGGAGTGGCCTGCTGACAGTAATCTTTGCTTTGGTGTAACCCACGCCTCACCTCAGCCTTGCTGACCTTCTAACATTTATTGAATGTCGTACATTCCCTATCTCTTCTTGGGCTACCAGATCTCTTCAGCGGTTAGTTAACCCAAATTGGGATCCTGGATGCGTTATCAAAATAAGT
>NW_027695563.1:0-352 GCF_054177405.1 Leptonychotes weddellii | reverse complement strand
TTTTTTTAATTTTTTTAAAGAGAGAAACGTGGTGGGGAGTGGCAGAGGGAGTGAAAGAATCTTAAGCAGGCTCCACGCCCAGTGCAGAGCCCCACATAGAGCTAGATCTCAAAACCCTGAGATCATGGCCTGAGCCAAAATCAAGAGTCAGATGCCCAACCAACCGACTGAGCCACCCCAAGTAGTTTGTACTTCTTAAAAAGTCCTCTTCCCCCCACACTTTCATTTCTTTTAGTCTCAGGTGATTGTGGGCTATGTTTACATTTTAAAGACATGATAAGGGGCGCTGGATGGCTCAGTCGGTTAAGTGTCTGCCTTGGGCTCAGGTCATGGTCTCCGGTCCTGGGATCGA
>NW_027695562.1:0-352 GCF_054177405.1 Leptonychotes weddellii | reverse complement strand
GGAAGCATAACAATTATCTAGAATATCGCTAATGCATTTATTCCTGCCCAGTGGGAACCAAATAAGCTTCTCTGGTGAGAGCCTTCAGAATAGCTGTCCCTGTGAGTCACTAAATCAGGAATTTGGGATAGAATGAGAGTTGTGAGTTGTTGGGGAAATGTTATTAAAAGCAAGCTGGGGATGTGGAGTCCCTGCTTTGCTTTGCAGCTCCTTTTGCAGACAGCTCTCTCTCTCTGGCAGTTCTCACTCCCCCTCAAGAGAACACTGAGAAGAATTGACTTGTCCTTCTGAACCACCCTTCTCTTCCACTTGCCTGACTGCCTACCCAGTGCTCCTGGTGTGTTCTGTAATG
>NW_027695561.1:0-352 GCF_054177405.1 Leptonychotes weddellii | reverse complement strand
GACCTTTTAGCTTTCAGCCAGCTGATTTTAATAGCGGAGGAGTCGATCTTGTCTTTAGAATAGACCAGGTGACAAGTTCTCCCATCTGTATCTGTTCCTGAAGTACCTAATCTTGGAAAACAGAGCAGTGTTTCTCAATCTAGTGTAGCGCCTGGACCGGCTGCATCAGCATCAACTAGGAATTTGTTGGAAATGAAAATTCTTGGGCCTAATCTCAGACCTGCCGAGTCAGGAATTCTGCATGTGGGTCCTGGCGTTCTATTTTAATAAGCCCTCCAGCTGATTCTGATGCACATAGAAGTTTGCCTGAACAGCATCTCCGAGGAAAGGTTGAAAGTGGTGATATGGGTTG
>NW_027695560.1:0-352 GCF_054177405.1 Leptonychotes weddellii | reverse complement strand
TGCCCATGGCTGTCAGCTCCTGGGCAGCTGGAAGCATGACTGCCATGGTGCAAACATCCTTAGCAATGCGACTGCCCTTCTGTGGGGACAATGTCATCAACCACTTCACCTGTGAGATCCTGGCTGTCCTGAAGTTGGCCTGTGCTGACATCTCCATCAATGTGATCAGTATGGCAGTGGCCAATGTCATCTTCCTGGGGGTCCCAGTTCTGTTCATCTTTGTCTCCTATATCTTCATCCTCGCCACCATCTTAAGGATCCCCTCTGCTGAGGGGAGGAAAAAGACCTTCTCCACCTGCTCTGCCCACCTTGCAGTGGTGGTTGTCTTCTATGGGACCATCCTCTTCATGTA
>NW_027695559.1:0-352 GCF_054177405.1 Leptonychotes weddellii | reverse complement strand
TAGAGTTGGGGGGTAGATTATAAAGGGTTGCAAGGAAGTTCTTGGGGTTGGGAGAAATGTTTGTTAACTTGATTGTAGCGATGGTTTCATGGTGTATATAGGTTAGAACTCATCCAGTTGCACACTTCAAGTATATGCAAGTTGTGGTATGTCAATTAAATCTCAGTAAAATTGGAAAAGGAATTTTAATTAAACAATTTTAAATGTTTTTCAAATTGTTCAGCTTTCTAAGTTAAGCTAAGTCTCCCCCTCCCACCCCCGGAATCTCTGACAAACACCAATCAATTCTTTCTATGAGCTTGTTTAAGATTCCACATATAGGAGGGGCGCCTGGGTGGCTCAGTCGTTAAGC
>NW_027695558.1:0-352 GCF_054177405.1 Leptonychotes weddellii | reverse complement strand
GTGCCCCAGTAATTCTGATGGTCACTGTGAGAAACACTGGCGTAACAAATGGCTGGATTAATCTCCCTTCATTACAGAGAATAAAGAAGAAGGAATAAGATTACAAATACATGAAGTCTAATTTGCCACACCTAGGATTTCAGTTAGCGTCCTGTGGAACCTGCATGAGATGCTCTTGAAAAGACTCAAACAAACATCGGGCTCACAGGCTAAACTTGTCATGACACTGTTATTATTGGGTGATCATTTATGTTGTGAAGCATGGCTTGATCGAGGATAAAGCACTTGCTTTTTTTCTTACCTCAATGACAACTTTTTGCTCAGTCTTGGTGGGATTTTCCCAGCCTCTGTG
>NW_027695557.1:0-352 GCF_054177405.1 Leptonychotes weddellii | reverse complement strand
TGATTTTATATACAATGAACACACTCATGACCGGTATCCCAGAAGTCCTCTCATGCCATTTCTACACAAGCCTCTTCCAAGGGTGCCCACCGTCCTAACTTCCAACACCATAGATCGGTTTTTGCCTGCTTTAAAACTTTATCATTGAGGGCACCTGGGTGGCTCAGTTGTTAAGCGGCTGCCTTCGGCTCAGGTCATGATCCTGGAGTCCCGGGATCGAGTCCCGCATCGGGCTCCCTGCTCGGCAGGGAGTCTGCTTCTCCCTCTCCCACTCCCCCTGCTTGTGTTCCTGCTCTCTCTTTCTCTGTCTCTGTCAAATAAATAAATAAAATCTTTAAAAAAAAAACTTTAT
>NW_027695556.1:0-352 GCF_054177405.1 Leptonychotes weddellii | reverse complement strand
TTTTTAAAGATTTTTATTTATTTATTTGAGACAGAGAGAATGAGAGAGAGAGAGCACATGAGAGGGGGGAGGGTCAGAGGGAGAAGCAGGCTCCCTGCCGAGCAGGGAGCCCGATGCGGGACTCGATCCTGGGACTCCAGGATCATGACCTGAGCCGAAGGCAGTCGCTTAACCAACTGAGCCACCCAGGCGCCCCAATGCTCTCTCTCTTTTATCACTGAGTAATATTCCATTATCTGGATGTACCACAATCTGTTTATCCATTCACCTACTGAAGACATCTTGGTTGCTTCCAGATTTTAGTGATTATGAATAATGTTGCTATAAATATTTATCTGCAGGTTTTTGTGTG
>NW_027695555.1:0-352 GCF_054177405.1 Leptonychotes weddellii | reverse complement strand
ACCTGCCATAGAAGGAACAAACACGCCGTAATTGTTAGCTCTTTCTCCAACAGCACCCTTTTAATGTCACGCCTCTCTGAACAAGAAGGTTTTTTTGTGCCCTGAGCTTAGTCACTGGCTAAAGTCCTTCCCCTCACTGCAGATGAATGCAGACCTCCGCTGCAGGGTGTGTGTGTGTGTGTGTGTGTGTGTGTGTGTGTGTGTGTGTGGAAGGTGTGTGTGTGTATGCATCCTACCTCTCCAGACTACGGGCCCCTGGAAGGTGTGTGTGTGTGTGTGTGGAAGGTGTGTGTGTGTGTGTGTGGAAGGTGTGTGTGTGTGTGGAAGGTGTGTGTGTGTGTGGAAGGTGTGT
>NW_027695554.1:0-6631 GCF_054177405.1 Leptonychotes weddellii | reverse complement strand
AATGGAAGGTGGAGCCCACTGGGAGGTGGGGTTGTCTGGGGAGGTGAGTCAGGAGGGGAGGGAGGCAGGCTGGGGAAGGTAGAAGGTTGTCCAGGGGGGAGGGGACGGAGTGGGAGGTGGGCAATGGAGGGGTCAGAGGGATGGGGGTGGGCAGGGGGGGAGGTGGAGGCACCAGGATGGGGCAATTCCAGATGGAAACTCAGAGATGGTCAGGGGACCAGTTGTCTGGAAGGAGGACTGGAGAAGGATCCCACTGGGAGGAGGGGAAGCAGACAGCTGTTCAGCAGCAGTCAGAGCCTGGGAGGATGTAGGGAATCAAGGCTGTGGCAGGGAAACAAGGGTGTTTGTGGGTCCTTGGAGGGTCCCAGGAAGGTGAAGGTAAGACCTCCAGAGCCACTTCCTGCTCAGGCTGAGGCCTGACCCTGGAGGGGAGCTGAGGAGGCCACCTGAGCAGCAGGGATTGATGCGAACCCATCTCTCCCTTAGCCCAAGGCACCTGCAGAGGGTGCCCATCTGGGAGGGAGCAGGCTGGGTGCCTTCCCAGCTCTGACCTCAGAATCTAGTGGGGTTTCTTTGGAACAATTGTTTAGTAATCATGGGGTGACTCAATCTCCCACACCTGCCTAGCAATCCCTGTCATATAACTGTCTCCCACATTGTCCATTGAAGAATGTTTTAAAATTGGTGTAATTCAAAGAAGTAAAGTAGGACTTTCCATGGGACAGCTCTATGGAGGCTGATTAACCCTTCATGGCCATCTTATGCGCAGATACAGCGCCCCATCAGGAACATTTAGGCTCTGATCAAATAACATTAAAGGTTATTATGGGCAAATGAACCCTGTAAAGGGGCAAGAGGCATGATGGAATGGGAGGGGAGAGATCAGTTTTAGGGCAGGGGAGTAGAATGGAGCTGGCCAAGTCTGAGATCAAGTTTCCCCAGGTTTGGGCACCTGGGGTCTGATGCTGAAGGAGATGGGGTTTCCATATCAGGGACAGCGGGACTGGAAGGGTGTTGGGGAGATGCTTACCACAGGGGCTGGGCAATGGAGTGGGGTGGCTGTCCATGGTGGCCACATTGCTGATGGAAGTTTTACCTGTCTTAATCTCACACATTAGGCAAATTTTATTAATCCCACTTTACAGGTGATAAAACTGAGGCTCATAGAGATAAATTAAGGGCCCCAAGATAACAGAGGTTATTAAGAGGCAAAGCAGAATTTGAATTCAGGTCATTGATTCCTGAGCTCTTAATCTTTTCGACCACATTGTTGGGTAGAAGGTCCCACCTGGTGGGGGGTGGCAGGTAGATGCTCAAAAGTGTTTGTTGCGTGAAGGACTGAGTCATCTCTGCAGGTTGCATCCCCACAGCGTGGGCCACAGTCCTAGAGACCCTGGTAGCAGGAAGGGGGAATAGAGCGGAGGAGCTCCAGTGTGGGCCAGGAAAGTGGAAATAGGTTTCCTGTGGGTTTCTCTGCTTTCCCAAGACATTTAGATCTCTAGAATCTAGAGGACTGGGCTCTGCATCCATAGAAGAGACAAATAGAGTGGTGTGTATGTGTGCACAGGTGTGCCTGATGTGTGTGAGAGTGTGTAAGTCTGGGTGTGCATGCCTGTCTGTAAATGTATGAGTTTTTTTTTTTTTTAAGATTTTATTTATTTATTTGAGAGAGAGAATGAGATAGAGAGAGCATGAGAGGGGGGAGGGTCAGAGGGAGAAGCAGACTCCCTGCTGAACAGGGAGCCCGATGCGGGACTCGATCCCGGGACTCCAGGATCATGACCTGAGCCGAAGGCAGTCGCTTAACCAACTGAGCCACCCAGGCGCCCTGTAAATGTATGAGTTTTAAGTGTATGAGCCTGCAGACTAATAGCTAAAGATGTCTTTGATTTGTACACATTTCCAGCAGGTTCCAGGCTGTGCTATGGGGTGGGGGAGGGAGGAGGCCAGGAGAGGAAGGCTGTTAGTGCTGGGGTGTGGGGGATGGGAGCCTGAGCAGTGGGGGTCTCTGTCCTGCCAGGCACAGGGGGATGGCATCAGGGTCCTGGGTCTGAGGTTGGGTGGAGACTGGGTCCTGAGGCCTGTGCTCAGGGCTGCACGGGAAGAGCTCAGAGGCCCTGCTCTGACCAGGGAGGGCCATAAAGATGGGGGGCTAGGATAGGAGGGAGGCCAGACAGGGGAGGGTTCAGCCCTGCTCTCTCTCCACTCCCACCCCTGGATTTGGGAATGATGGAACCAGGCTGCAGTCCCTAACTCTAGACTCCACCCATTCTGCCTGAGGGCCTTAGAGTCCTTAGAAGTCCTTGCATGCCACCTTCTGAGGCTGGGATGACCTGAATCACACTGGAAATTTCTGTCTCTACTCAGTACTACCCAGACAGGTCCAGAACAAGTCCTTGTCTCTTGGAGGCCTCTAGTGAGGCCCTGTGTGCATTCTTATTGAATGTCACACAAGCTGAGGCTTTCAGACCCATTGTGCTGGGAAGTTCTAACTCAAATCCTACTGTGGCACTTCATGCTCTATAACCCCAGGCTGAGTTTTTGATATTTGAACCCACATCCCCACTCCCAAGCATGGAAGTAGTTTCTTCTGGACAGGGAAGAGGGTCAGAGCGTGTGGATACTGAGAGGATGTGGGGTAAAGCCTGGTGGATCACAGATGGTCAGACCTTTCCTGGGCAGGAGGGCGACGATCAGCAGAGCAGATTCAGAGAAGACAACTCAGAGACCTCCAGTTACAACACTCCTACTTTAGAGACAGGAGCCAGAGGCCCTCGGGGTGGGAACACTCAGTATCCCTTGCTCCGTGATGGCTGCCTCTGGAAATCCCAGGCCCCTGATTCCCTGGTCTGGAGTCCTTCTTGTGCCCCATTTGGAGGCCCGTAGACTCTGTTCCTATTTTCTTCGCTTTATGGATGGGAAGAGGGGGAGGAATACTTCAGCTAGACTGGGGTGCTGTCCCCCTTCCTCTATTGACTCCTTTCCAGCCTTCCCAGCTGGGCTTCAGGGCCTCCCACCCACTGACACCTGTTCCTGGTCCTTTCCGCCCTCCCTCCACAGGCTCCCTGGATCTGGTCTCTCAGCTGCACCTGGGCAGACAGCCCAGTATTCAGCCTCCTGACCCGCTCCTAGCCTCCTAGTCTGTCCCCAGTCTGACCCATCTTCTCTCCTCCTCTCCCTGCAAACTAGCCTCTCAATCCCTTGCAAAATTATCCCGTACTCTCCTCCTCTGGGAAGTCTTCCATGATTAATTCTCCTGGTTCTGAATCCTACACTATTTCTTTCTAAACCACTGCCAAGGTACCTGCAGGCCTGTCCTTGTTCTTCTGTCTTCTCCTTCCTGTCTGTGTGCCTTGTCCCTGCTCCCCGCTTTGATCGCCTCACCCCAACATGGAGCTGTGCCCCCCACAGGCAAGGCTGGGTTTTCTCCTCCCTCCCAGGACTCCCCAGGACCCTCACCAGGAGGGTGAGGACTGCACTGGAGAATTGCCTGAGCCCCTCCTCATTTTCTGTGTTCTGGGAATAGCAGAGATAATGGTGTCCAACTGGGTCTCATCCCGAGGAGGGAGGTGGCAGTGCGGACCCTCCCCTGTCTCTATCCTAGTGTTTTATTCAGGTTTAGGCCTCAACCCAGCTCCCTGTCCTCCTCCTGTTCCTGGTGGCCTCTGACCCAGTGCCCAGGCCTCTGGAGACGGCTGCCCTGGAGCCCCTGGGATGCTGGGCCTGGTTGGGGAGCGGCAGGCAGTCCACCGAGATTTCTCAACTTGGGCTTCACACCCTGACCACCTGCTTCCTGGTTGGGTGTCTGCACACCTGTTTTCTCTCGCAGGCTCCTCTCCCCCCTCCCTTTCCTTCCTCCACTCCCTCCTCACACAGCCTGAGTTCTTTTGGCAAGCTCTGCCTTTCCTGAGATCCTTGGGGTTGGCGTCCTGGGTGGGGAAAATGTTGGGTGGGTGGAGATGTGGGTGGAGAGGGTCCTGGCTCTGGGGAGGCACCAGGTCTAGCTCTGGACCCGGCTATGCATTGGCCGCCACCTTGTGGCCATCCCAAGAACTGCAGGGTTGGGTCCTGCTGAGAGCCGGGGAAGGAGGGGAATGCCCCCCTGGGTGTGCTTTAGGAGGGGAGCAGGCCTCACTGACACTGGAGCCTTCCTCAGAGAGCCTTTGAATTCCTAACTGACAGGGAAATAGAAACCTGGGGGAAAATCCAAGTAGGAAGGACAGGTCTAGAGGGAGAGAGATCACTGAAACTCTGTTCTCAAGTCTCAAACCTACTAGTCAAATTTTCCCTCCCCAAAAGAGCCCTAAAAGGGAATCAATCTGAAACTAAAGCAGGAGGAGCTGACATCTGACCCGAGAAGAACTTCCCAAGCAATCCCGAATCTAATCTAATGTCTGCCTCAATAACACAGATAAATCTTGTATAAAACTTTCACATAATACATTTTAGACCCAAGTGGATTTTTGAAAATTTATCAACAGTTTTGGATTGTCTGTGCTGTTGTTCTCCATTTCCAGTGGTCACAGAATATAGGAATTTACAATCTGGGGTAGAAGTGGAATCTTACAGAGATTTATCCTGCATTATGGTCTTGGGCTATTTCTTATCCCATCTAGGGGGTTTGACAGTTTGGAGGAAGCTAGGGGTAGATTTTTCCATTCATTACTGTCTGGGGATACAGATCTACTCTCCGCTCTCTGCAGTGACCCTGTAGTTGTCCCTACACAGAGAGGTCCTGGCTTAAGTCTCCTAGAGCCATTTTAGACCAGACCTTAAGAAAGTTCTCAACCTGCTGCAGATAGGTTTAGTGAACCTAAAGCAAGAGACTGGCATTTGGCCTCTCTGTTTGGGCACACATAGCAGGAGTGAGCTGTCCTACAGTGTTTGCTCCTATTGTTTTTTATGGGGTGAGTTCTCCAAGGATATTTAGTGGATGCATGTTTTGAAGGAGAGATGTAAATAAACTCTTGTGGGTTTCTTGTCTTCAAAGTTCCTCACTTGGCAAAGAATACCCAGAGTGCTGAGTTTAGAAGGGGCTCAGAGATTTGACAATGTGGCTTGGGGCTTTTACAGTCAGTTTCTGGGGTACGTAAATGAAGAAGGGTCTTTCTTTTCTCCTTTCCAAATAACAGGAAAAGAGATCATTTAAAGCTGGATGTGCTGAGGTTAAACTTAGTAAAGCGCTTCCTGACAGCACAACATGGCCAACTCATTTAGTTTAGAGGTCATTCTGGCCTTCCTCCCTGGCCTTCATTTCTGCTGCCCTGCATTGGGTGTGAAGGCCAAGTGTCATTATGGCATCTCTTACTGCATCAACTTCCAGAGTTGACTATCTCCCTCTCCCTTCAAGTCCATCCCTCTTGCAGCTGTATACTCAGAAAAAAAAAAAAAAAAAAGGGAAGTCCTTTTCTTTGATTAGATAGAAGCAGTCTTCCCAAGCCTCCAAACAAGTTCCCTTGGGGTTTTTTGTGCTTCTTCTTCTTCTTCTTTTTTAAAATATATTTATCTGAGAGAGAGAGAGAGAGAGCGCTCAAGTGAGAGTGAGCAGGAGGAGGGGCAGAGGAAGAGGGAGAGACTCCCAGAGTCATCTTGAACCCAAACACGACATTCTAAACGAAGTTGTTTTCAATAGACTGTTTAATTTTTAAAATCTTGAAAATCAAAGTTAGTTAAACAGAATAAGAAACTCAAAGCGTGGCAGATAAAGCAAAAACAAAAAGACCATCATGGCCATTAAAAAAGACAGGATCCACATGGTTGGGCAGATATGTAAATACAAAAATTCTTAAGATTGACAAAACGGTAGAAAAGTGGAAATGTTATAATGAAAGAAATGTTAACAAACAGCAATGCTAACCTTAGAAATAAGATAGGCCCGGAGAACTCTGGTAGGCAGAAAGATGCTAAAATAATAAAACAAGCTACAAAGCACAATATACAACATTAAGGAAAGAAATCGTTTAACTGAACACAAAGTGGCATTTTACTACTGCGGAAACAGGTGGTAGAAAAGTGAAGTCGTTTCAAGGAATTTTTGGAAAGCTGTTTCCAGGGGTGGCAAAAAGGAAAATAATAAAAATATTTAAGTATACGCATTATTTATAAAAATTCCAAAACCTAGAATAGGTGACATTTAAAATACCGTCTCCCAAACAAACGGCCAGTAACTTGTAGAGGACCCCCAGTCTGTCATATGCACAAACGTTCCCAGAAGTGAACCACGGGCACCGCGCATCAAACTTTCTCTTGTGGCCACCTGCAGGAACAACGCGCCCATCTAACTGGGAGTGAGAGCTGCGCGACCCTGGTTCAAGACAGACGCTCAGAAGGCTTCCCCCTCCCCAGATCCCACCGACCTCCTCCTCCCAGGCCAGGTCTGCCACTGCAAATCCAGCTCCCGCCCCCTCAAGGCAGCCCTCCGCGTCCCGCATCCCTAGCTCAGTCTGGCAGGCCGCCGCCCCCAACGCGAAGCTTCATTCGTTGATGACCGGGTCAGTGGGGCGGGCGAGACGAGCTCGAGCAACGAGGATCCAGGCGGGGATCCCGGGGCGAGCTTACTCTGGGTGTCTGTTAAGGAGATCATGGCTACAGTAGTGAGGGCAGCGGCGACAGCACCTCGGGGTGCCCAGGG
>NW_027695553.1:0-352 GCF_054177405.1 Leptonychotes weddellii | reverse complement strand
AATTAGGTCAAAGCTCCCTCTATGAGTGGATCGACTGCAAAAAAAGCAAGTCTTCTGTGTGGACCAGTGAGAAAAAGACACTCCTTCCCTGGCTGATGCAGCACTGAGCCAGGGTCCCAGTTTGGCGAGCCAGCAACGACCAGATTTCAGCCGCATGCTTGCTGCCCGGGCATCCCAGCTCAGACACAGCAAGGGATGCCCTGTTCAAACCAGGTCAGTCCTCATTCTGAAGCCCATACTCTTTTTCTCTGCCATGTGAACAGGAGCAACTCTCCCTAAACATTTCCAAGTCAAAAGAAAACGCTCGCGTGTGTGCGCGCGCGCATGCGTGTGCACGCATTTTTTTTTTTTT
>NW_027695552.1:0-352 GCF_054177405.1 Leptonychotes weddellii | reverse complement strand
TACACTCACACACTCACACACACCCATACTCATACACTCACACACCCATACTCACATACACCCATACTCATACACTCACACACACACTCACCTATACCCATACTCATACACTCACACACTCACCTACACCCATACTCACACACACTCACACACACCCATACTCATACACTCACACACACACTCACACACACCCATAGTCATACACTCACACACACACAGTCACATACACACTCACACGTACCACCTCCCCACTCTCACGCTCAGGCACACACTCTCACCTATACTCATACACACTTGCACACATATACACACTCACTCTCACACATGCACTGCTGTCCACAAGTCCCTATGG
>NW_027695551.1:0-352 GCF_054177405.1 Leptonychotes weddellii | reverse complement strand
CCCCAGTCTGACTTCAAGAAACCCAAGACACCAGGCACCCTCTCTGAACTTCACACAATAGACCGTCTCCCTCTCTCAGTTCCCTGATGCTCAAAGCGCCATCCAGAGACGTGTCACACTGTCTGTGGTTTGCTAGAGACGGCCTTGTAATGGGTCACATTCCAAGGTCAGGACGGGGTGTCCACACTCCAAAGCATCCCTAAGTGGGACTGAGGTGCCAAAGATAAGACGGGTCTTGGTCCTGATGCAGCCGCTCTGGAGAGGGAGGCCACCGAGAGAGGGGACCTCAGCTGCAATGAGACCATGGTTTCTCAGTGAGAAGTGTTGTCACCGGGGGGGGGGGGGGTGTTGT
>NW_027695550.1:0-352 GCF_054177405.1 Leptonychotes weddellii | reverse complement strand
GGTCAAGCCGAGAACAGCACAGTCCGAATTACAAGGAAGCCTGAGTTGTGGAATCCTTACAATATGCTGTATGTTTTCTTCATTCAAGTACACAACATATGGCAGATTGTTAATCAAGTAGTTAGAACCCCGAGATCTCGGCTCACGCCCTTCCTTCTGGGAACCTTGACCTAAGCATCCTTCTTTATCTGCAGAGTCATGTCCTTGCAGCACCCGGCTTAGGCATGAAGATTGCTGTGTTAACCGAGCAAAGTACAAAGAACTATTCTTCATTCTCACACGAAGCACGAGACGGGGGCATGTGCAGTGACTCAGTCTGAACCCCAAACCTCAGAACAACAATGCTGCCAAG
>NW_027695549.1:0-352 GCF_054177405.1 Leptonychotes weddellii | reverse complement strand
TTGGTGGACATGGTTATGAGACAAAGGGAGAAAGCTACACGGCCGGCTCAGGCTTCCACAGAAGGCGGTCCGGGGCGCGCAGGCTGCAGGTCAGCTGCCCTCAAAACATCCACCACGGATCACCCCCAAAGACGGTGTCCACAAAGTACTTTTTTTACCCCCACACCCTGGTTGCCTAATCTCCAGTTTCTCTCCTTCATCATAATATTCAGACATATACGATGCTTGTAAGACATGCATGTTTACAGGATGCTGCCTTTTGAAAGAGAGAAAGAGAAAGGACTATTTTCAATCAATGCATGGTCCCTGAGTGTATAATCAAATGGTATGAAAAATAAAAATTTAGTTCTCA
>NW_027695548.1:0-352 GCF_054177405.1 Leptonychotes weddellii | reverse complement strand
TATGTTGGGAACTATATATTTTTTAGCCATTCGCATTATATGAGTCACAAGGTCGATACGGCCAGGCTAGACTAGACAGACAATTGAGAGAGCGGGAGAAAGCTGTGGAAAAACTTTGAGCAATGCCTATTTTTCAGCAGCAAAAGGATTAGGAAACAGGTAGCAGAGGAGACAAAAGTTATGTTTAGAGACAGAAAAAACATGGGAAATACTGAATACTCTAGGAGGAGATGGTTTTATAAAAGAAGAGTTGGACTACAGTTTTAAATGCTGTGGACTTTTTAAGCTAGAGAAGGGAAGCTTTTTTTTATTTTTATTTTTATTTATTTATTTATTTATTTATTTATTTATT
>NW_027695547.1:0-352 GCF_054177405.1 Leptonychotes weddellii | reverse complement strand
TCTCCTCCTCCTATTCACTCTGGTTTAATTTGCCTTTTTTTAATATAGACATGTAACACTATAAATTTTCAACTATTGCTTTGGCAGTATCCCACAGACTCTGATATGTTGGGTTTCCTCTCATTTAGTTTAGTTCTAATTTTCCTTTCATTCTTCTTTGGCTAATGAGTTATTTAGCAGTACATTGTTTAGATTTCAAGTATTTGGGAGTTTTTCAGTTATCTTTCTGTTACTGAAGTCTGTGAACACTGAATCCTTTTAAAAATATATTTAGACTTGTTTTAGAATGTGATTTATCTTGGAAATTTTCCATGTTCACTGAAAAAAAATGTGTATTCTGTTTGCTGGGTGG
>NW_027695546.1:0-352 GCF_054177405.1 Leptonychotes weddellii | reverse complement strand
CAAGTGCTTCGTGAGCAACAGCACCAAAGTCAGCCCGATTCCAAAGCCAATGGTCTCAAATGTTATTTGCCAGGAATCTATGTTATTTTTCCTTCTCACTGAAGCTGCAGAAGCTACACGGAGTTAAAGAGTAATTGCTACCATATGCTAATTTCATGCACAGTAATTTGAAACGGATATAAAAAATCATGATCATGCTGCTATTTTCCGGTTCTACCTTTCGAACCAGTTCAGAGTACTCCTAACTTCATGTTTATACAGCTTCAGTCAAGTCAAAAAGGGGCCTCACTGAACCACAGATTCTCAACGTAGGCAAAAATCCCACATCCTCCAAGAGTGAGTGTGTGTGTGT
>NW_027695545.1:0-352 GCF_054177405.1 Leptonychotes weddellii | reverse complement strand
CTCATATCAGTGAGGTCATATGATACATGTCTTGTGAGAATGTGTTCTAATCTGGAGATGGTAATACAATTATATGAAAACGTTATCTCACATCAATGTGGGAGAGAAGTCCAAACACAAACCCATAAAATCATGTTATTTGAGATTGCTCCCAGTTCTGAATTCTGGAGGAAATAGCAGATGAATCTATGGAATCACCATCAGTAATCTTTGAGAAATCAATAATGGGAGGACTGTCAGAGGGTTGAAAAGGAAGGAAGAAGGGCAAATTCAGGAAATATAAATTAAGAGTGAATAAATCAGTAAGAAGGATGTATTTCGGTAACTCTTCTAGAATAGAGTTTTTTATTAG
>NW_027695544.1:0-352 GCF_054177405.1 Leptonychotes weddellii | reverse complement strand
TAATATGTAATCAGAACCATCAGTTTTATCTCCCTTTCATATTCCAAAACAGCAGTCCTCCTGATGCACTTTGGAATCACATCTTGGGAAACAGGTTTAAGACTTGCTATCTCTTGAAGCAATAAATTTTTTTTGTGTGTAATGTTCCACAGATGAAGAATTTAGTTTATTTTAAACCATTATTATATTGGGGGGGATAAGCAGTTTTAGTACTGATGCTAAAGTACTTTATCATCCATGTGGATGGAACTTTTGTTCTAAAAATTGACTTCATTTTCAGTATTATAAAAAAATTCTACTCAAAATTACGCTTTCCCAGAAAAAATTATAAAATTACTCTAACATTGAGGGG
>NW_027695543.1:0-6632 GCF_054177405.1 Leptonychotes weddellii | reverse complement strand
GGACTCCAGGATCATGACCTGAGCCGAAGGCAGTCGCTTAACCAACTGAGCCACCCAGGCGCCCTAAATGGATAGAGTCTTAAAAAAAAAAAAAAAGAAACTGCCAAGATGGGCGGGTGTCTGCCCCCTCCCCTGGGGTGAGCAGGCTCAACCCCAACACCAAGGGTTTTGCCTCGGCATCACTAATGAGGATAACGGGAAAGCACCAAGGGCATCCGAGCTCCACACCTGCCTCCATCCTTGAGCTGCTGGGACCCTCTTGTCTGAATATGCCTGATCCAGGGCGATCACTCGGGACAGCCCATGGCTGGGGGAAGGGATCAAAATAATACTTAAAGCAACATCGTCCGGGCGCCTGGGTGGCTCAGTCGGTCAAGCGTCTGCCCTTGGCTCGGGTCATGACCTCAGGGTCCTGGGATCGAGCCCTGAGTCGGGCTCTCTGCTCAGCTCTGCTTCTCCCTCTCCCTCTGCCGCTCCCCCTGCTTGTGCTCTCCCTCTCTCTCTCTGTCAAGTAAATGAGTAAAATTAAAAAAAAAAAAAGCAACACTGTCCAGCTGCAGATACTCTTCAAAGTGGTTTTGTGTATGAACGCATTTCCTCTCCAAGGCGATCCCTATGAGGCGGCTACTACTGTCCCTACCACGTGAGAACACAGGCAGCACAGGGAGGTGGAATAACCTGCCCAGGGCCACAGAGCTGCTAAGAGGTGGAGCCAGAATCCACCCCAGGCTGTCCTCTGGGCCATTCCAACAGCAAGTGTGCGGCACCTACTAGGTGCTGGGCCAGGGGCTGGGTACCAGAAGCAGGCGCTCGAGCTACGCCAGTGACAACTGCAGCCCAAGTGGGGGTTCTAACAACCTCTGAAGGCAGTATTAGGATCACCGTAGATTCTAGTTATTCCGTCACTCAGTTACATAATGGGTACCTGTCACATCGTCTCTAATCGTTCTGCTACGCGGCTGATGGGATTCTCCCCATTATACAGACAGGACACTAAAGGGCCAGAGGAGAGCCACCTTGCCAAGGCCACAAAGGGCTGGGTGAGTGTGGGTTCACCAACGTGGCAGGGGAGACTATTCCAGGAAAGAGGCACTGCATGAGTATGTCCAGGGAGCAATGGGATGTGCCAGCCCCCTGCCCAGCCCATTGCAGGGGCAGGAAGGCTGGGACAAGTGTTGGGGAGTTCTGAAATGCTGAAAATTAAGCAGGCAGGTGGGGTGCGAGGAGTCCAAAGTGACCCTGGATTCTTGCAGGGAACAGGACAGTAGCCAATTCCAGCCTGCCCACTCTGTGATGGTGGGGGGACCCCTGGCACCCAGCAGGGTCTGGTACAAAAGCAAGTAATAGAGAAAAATTCACATTCAGTATAAGCCTACTATGTGCCTGGGCTAGTTCTTTTACTTATTAAATTTATATATAAATATAAATATGTATCTTGCCTCTTTCCAACAAGAATTTGCAGAGACGTAACTGAAGACAGCCCTGATAAAGTCAATGAAATAGAGAAAAAAGCTGGAAGTCAGGGCCAAAGGAGACAGGAGGCAGTCAACTGGGGCCTGGTGTTTATCGGCTTAAAGCCTTAGACACGTCTTCCTTAATTTCCAAGGGCCTTAGTTGTTTAATCCGTGAAATGGGAATAGTAACGCCTATAAAACTCTCATAGGCTGCTGAGGAGCTCAGTAAAATAATCCACTTAATTAACTGAAGTGAGGACAGTGGTTACCTCTGTGTGGTGAGATTCCAGGCCATTTTTGGATTCTTTTTTGCTTTATCTATACTTTTTTACAGTTAAAGAAATTGCATTAAAGAAAATGCACGGGGGTGCCTGGGCCTGCGTGACTCAGTCCCTTAAGCGTCCAACTCTTGATCTCAGCTCAGGTCATGATCTCAGGGTTGTGAGATGAGCCTCGTGTTGGGCATGGAGCCTGCTTGGGATTCTCTCTCTCCCTCTGCCCTTCCCCCTACTCATGCACATGCTTGCTTGTGTGTGCTCACACGCGCGCGCTCTCTCTCTCAAATAAATAAATTAATCTTTAAAAAAAAAAGAAAATGCACAATCAAAAGTATTTTTAGGGGCACCTGGGTGGCTCAGGTTTAAGTATCCAACTCTTGATTTCAGCTCAGGTCATGATCTCAGGGTTGTAAGGTGGAGCCTGCTTAAGATTCTCCCTGGGACGCCTGGGTGGCTTAGTCGGTTAAGCCCTTCTCGGCTCAGGTCTTGACCCCAGGGTCCCGGGATCGAGCCCCACATCAGGCTCCTTGCTCAGCAGGAAGCCTGCTTCTCCCTCTGCCTGCCACTCTCCCTGCTTGTGCATTCACTCTCGCACACATGGACTCTCTATTTCTGGCAAACAAATAAATAAAATCTTAAAAAAAAAAAAAAAGATTCTCCCTCTCCCTCTGCACCTCCCCCCACCCCTTTAAATAAATAAATAAATAAATAAAAGTAAATTTGGGGAGAAAAAAAGTTATTTTTAAAAATTGGTTGAGATCCCTGGCACTCCACGCAAAAAGGGAAACACTATGAACATTACCCACACCAGGCCCTCAAAAGAGGTGGTTTTCCTCAGCACTAGTTTTACAAACAGGACACTGAGAGATACTATTAAACATGTTCTAAAACTGTTTCTCCACAAATGGCCCCAGGTGCATCCTAAATATTAGTTGAATAAATTAAAAAGTGGCCAAACATAAGACCTGTTTTTCTAGAGCAGGGGCTATCAGCTAGGAGCAATTCTGGCCCCGGGGACAGTCAGCAGTGCCTGACATTTTTATTTTGTCCCAACTGCGGGGTGCTCACAGGCGTCTCATGGGCAGAAGCCAGGAAAGCTGTGAAACATTCTCCAAGGCACAGGACAGCCCCCACAACGCAGGATTACCCAGCTCAAAATGTTCATAGTGCCAAGGTTGAGAAACCCTGTCTAGGGCGCTGGGCCAGCTGCTCCATCGAAAGAGGTAACCTGAGCCTTCAGATCGGGTTGCAAAACGTTTCAGCTCCACTCCGGAGGCTCTGTAATTAAGAGCACGAAGCTGGAGTCTGACTGCTATGTTCACTCTCCATTGGCCTTAACTGGCAGATAAGTTTCCCATCTGTAAAAATGGGAATAATACAGTGCTTATCAGCACAGTGCCAGGTCCGCGGTTCTTGATCGCTTGATGTTATTGCTATCATAAGTTTTTTTTTTTTAAGAATATGGATTGCTTTCTACCAGGTATTAGAGGTTTTTATGGCTAAGGCCTCCCCCCCAGCATTAAACTGAAAACTCTCTGGAAGGCCCCATCCACGTGGGAAGTCCCCTGGGTACCCTCTCTTCCAGGGTTTAGCACAACATCGCACACAATAGGCACTCAGTAAATACATGAATCTATGGGCTTCCTCCCCCTATGGTGGGGGGGGGGGTGTCCCGAGTGCAGGGAGAAGTTTGCAAAAGAGACTGCGCTGAAGGTGTGGCAAGTGTGGCCTCCAACCTTGGTTTGGGAGAGAAGTCCTTCTCCCCCATGTGTTCTTCCTGTCCTTCCTTGCCCTTACCTATCAAGCCCCCACCCACAAAGGACACCCAGCAGTGTTGAAAGTGACCCATGCCCAGGGCACCCTCCCCCCCCACCCCCACCATCCCTTGGGAAACTGATTAACTTAGAAAAGGCACAGCTCAGCATGGGAGACAGAGCTGGTCACAGTCCTAGTTGTCAGGCAAACAAAACTCAAAACTGGGGGCGGGGGCTCCCCTGCCCTGAAAGGCCCATAGAAACACCCGTCCATCAGACTGAGCCCTCTGGGACAGGATCTGTGTCCCACCTACCCCCCTCACCCCCACCCCCCCGCCATCTAGCCCAGAGGAGTTCTATTAACATGTGTCACTGAGTGGGCAAGGGTGAAGGAACCCAACTCCACCACACAGGTGTTTGCAGGGCAGATCCACCCGGAAACTACACCTTGGTTTCTTCACCTGTAATTTGGAAAATCAGCAGAGTTTAAATGAGAGTGATAAACGATGATCTGACTAATAATAACTGGGCACCAAGTGCCAGGCACTGTTCGATGCACTTCGCATGCAGTGTCTCTCCCTTAGCCATCACAGTGAGGCATGCACCAAGTGCCTAGCCCAGCGTCTGGCACATTATAAGCACTAAGTATTACTCTCCCCCCTACCAAAAGGAAGAGTCCCTTTTCTGCCCAGTACTTAATTTGGAAAAGGGAGAAGAGGAAAGAGGAGTCCCGGTAGAAAGGAGACAGGAGACTCAGGGAATCCCAGAGGCGAGTCCTGAACGTGAGACCCAGGGTGGGGAGCTGAGAAGCGCTGTGCGAAAAATCGAGATGCATTCTGTCGGTGGGTTCCCATTAGGAGGAAAACGAGCGCGAAGGAGGTGACCTTCCGAGCGTGGGATCCGGGAGGGGTCCCCCTCGCGGAAGGAAAGAGACGGGGGGGGGTGTCGCAGCGGGAGGACGGCCTGGGTGAGGGGCAGACGGCTAGAGGAAGGGACCCCCGGCGGGGGGAACCCTCGGGATCGCGGCGGGGATCTGGCAGGGAGAGGCCCCCGGGCACCCCCCTCCCGCCCGCCGCGGGCCCGGGGCGCACTCACCCGGGTTCCCTCCAGGGGCGGGCCAGCAGGGCACCGCGGAGCGCTGGCCGAAGCAGCAGCATCCCCAGCTCGCGGCGGAACTGTTCGCAGACGGTGAGCCCCCGGGGTTGTTCACAGACCTTGAGCCTGGGGCGCGACCAGAAGGCGGAGCCCCGCCCGGAGCGCACCACCTCGGCGGGCGGGGGGAATGGGTCACACGCCGTCCTCCGTGTCGGGATCACCCGAAATGACCCCGTATTTCCTCCTGTTAATATGATAACTCTGATTTCGAGGGAACTTCAGAGGCAAGTATGCGACACAGGACAAGGCAGCCCCAAAGAGAAGCTTTGACATTTACACGTTTCCCCCTCGCCTGTTATGGTATGCCCAGCCGCCCTCCGGGGGGCGGGGAGAGGGGGCGTGAGCCTCTTCGACCAATCAGAATGACACACCGAAGATTGTGGGCCAATCGGATGGGCGGTCTTGGGGCAGCCTTCTTGGGCCGGCGAGGGGCGGAAAGAGCCAATGAGAGAGCCGGAATGGGACACGTGGGAGGAGCCGCGGGAGGACCGCTGGTCGGTGCGCCGGGCGTCGCGAGCATCCCGGCCTGATCAGTCGGTCTGCCCTTGGCCGGGTGGCCATCCCCGCAGCCAGCCCCGTGCCTCCACCCGGGGGGCTGCAGCCCCTGGGATGAGCCTACCGACCCTGCCTCCAGCCTCCCCCTGGTCGGCACCCAGCCACCCCGCACCTTGGGGCCTGGCGCTTAGATAAATCGGCCGGCTTCCTGGCGGACTAGAATCAGTGAGAGATAAAACCCAGCCGGTCCGGGCGCCTGGGTGGCTCAGTTGGTTAAGTGACTGCCTTCGGCTCAGGTCATGATCCTGGAGTCCCGGGATCGAGTCCCACATCAGGCTCCCTGCTCGGCGGGGAGTCTGCTTCTCCCTCTGACCCTCCCCCGCTCATGCTCTCGCTCTCATTCTCTCTCTCTCTCAAATAAATAATTAAAATCTTAAAAAAAAAAACCCAGCCGGTCCACGATTAGCTTTCCCTTCAAAGCCCCTGACCTCGTGATGAAGGATAGTTGGAAGAAAGGCAGGTAGGGTCAAGGGGCCCCACCCTAAGAGGAAACCACCCTTAAAAGGATTTTACACCACCTTGGAAGGAGCCCTCCATCCCTTCCCATTATGACAAATAGATGACAAAAAACTGATTGGATGACAGGCACATGGAGGGTTGATCAGATTAAAATAGCCCACCGACAAAGTCCATAAAACCCCTAGATCTAAATGCCAGATCAGCAACCCTCTCAGGTACCCTCCCTCTTTGATAGCTTTGTATTCTATCATTCAATAAACTTTACTGTGGCTCAATAAACCTTGCTTTGCTGCCCACCACTCTGTCTGGTCTACGTCTTCATTCTTCCAAGCAGCCTGACCTAGAACCAGGGGCACCAAAGGAAAAGACATCCTGTAACACTCAGAATCGGTTGTCTGGCGCTCCATCTCACCCACTCCCCGCCCTGTTAAAATTTTGGTTTTCTCTTGGAGAAGTTGTTTGCTTGAACACTTTATTTAAAATTCAGATTCTGGGGCACCTGAGTGGCTCAGTCGTTAAGCGTCTGCCTTCGGCTCAGGTCATGATCCCAGGGTCCTGGGATCGAGCCCCACATCCGGCTCCCTGCTCTGCGGGAAGCCTGCTTCTCCCTCTCCCACTCCCCCTGCTTGTGTTCCCTCTCTCGATGTGTATCTCTCTGTCAAATAAATAAATAAAATCTTTAAAAAATAAAATAAAATAAAATTCAGATTCTGGGGGTGGCCTGGGTGACTCAGTGGGTTAAGCGACCTACTTGTGATCTCAGCTCAGGTCATGATCTCAGGGTTATGAAATGGAGCCCCCAGATCAGGCTCCACACTCAGCCGGGAGTCTGCTTGAGACTCTTTCCCTCTGCCCCTCCCCACCCAACCCCACCCCACCCACCTGCTGGTGCTCGCTCTCAGTCTCACAAATAAATAAATCTTTTATTTTTTTTAAAGATTTTATTTATTTATTTGACAGAGAGAGACACAGCGAGA
>NW_027695542.1:0-352 GCF_054177405.1 Leptonychotes weddellii | reverse complement strand
GCCTGGGCTGGTTCTTACTGTCCTAACCACCTCTGATCCTGTGTTGTAGGATCTCATGTAGGGACGCCTGGGTGGCTCAGTCAGTTAAGCGTCATGACTCTTGGTTTCAACTCAACTGGGTCATGATCTCAGGGTTCTGGGATTGAGTCCTGTGTTGGACTCCACACTCAGCATGGAGTTTGCTTGGGTTTCTATCTCTCTCCCTCTGCCTCTGCCCCTCCCCCCGCTTGAGCTCTCAATCTCCCTCTAAATGGATAAATGAAATCTTTTAAAAAAAAAAGAATCTGGGCGCCTGGGTGGCTCAGTTGGTTAAGCGACTGCCTTCGGCTCAGGTCATGATCCCAGGGTCCTG
>NW_027695541.1:0-352 GCF_054177405.1 Leptonychotes weddellii | reverse complement strand
TCTGACTCTTGATTTTGGCTCAGGCCATGATCTCAGGGTTTTGAGATCTAGCTCTATGTGGGGCTCTGCACTGGGCGTGGAGCCTGCTTAAGATTCTTTCACTCCCTCTGCCACTCCCCACCACGTTTCTCTCTTTAAAAAAATTAAAAAAATAAATAATAATAATACAATAAAATGAAAAATAAAAAAGTAAAAACTACTCTAAGCTCTTAAGACCAAACTGTATCACAGCCTTCTTAATATTAATTCCAGGGACAAAGACACATCTTAAAAATTTTCTCCGCCAATTTGTAACTATAAGGCGTTCATATCAGTCTGTGTGTATGTCCACATATGTTGTAAATGTGGACAC
>NW_027695540.1:0-352 GCF_054177405.1 Leptonychotes weddellii | reverse complement strand
GTGAGCTGAATCAACTCAACTATTTAATTATTATTACTAATTTCAAAGTTCTCCAAGTCTTTTGTGCTTGGGGAATTTTTAGACACAGAACTTCTGCATAAAAGCATAATACCTAAAATATATCATGTTTGAAGCATAAAAAACCTAAAAAATATCATTTTATATTTCATTAAAATAGATATTTTGTGGTTTAAAGAAAAATCCTAACCATCGTCTTGCTGAATATCCCAGAAAAACCAAGTCACATTTAATATGAAGCAGGTAGCTTCACCAAACCAAGTACAGTGCAGTAATTAACTCACTCTCAGAAAAATTGTTGGTTGACTTAGAAATAATATAACTAAACATTTTT
>NW_027695539.1:0-352 GCF_054177405.1 Leptonychotes weddellii | reverse complement strand
CTCCCTCTTAAAAGGATACAGGTGATGGCATTTAGGACCCAGCTGGATAATCCAGGATAATCTCTCCAACCCAACCTGCTTCACTCAATCACATCTGCAAGACTTGACCACACACTACCATAGGCAGTACATGGACAGTTTTCGGGGATTAGTGCCTAGTATCTTTGGGGGCCACCATTCAGCGCCCTGGAGGTGTCATTAGCGACTCTGAGAAATGCCTTTGCAAAATGGGGACACATCACGCGTTCAGGATTTCTCTTGCCCACTCCTCCGGTGGCGCCTGCCACAGAGGAAAGCTCAGCAAATGCTTCCTGAATGCATAAATGTATAGATGTTGTTCTGCTCTACCACT
>NW_027695538.1:0-352 GCF_054177405.1 Leptonychotes weddellii | reverse complement strand
GTGCCTAGTGAGGGCTTGGCAAAGAGCAGGCCCTTGATAAATACTTGTTGATCCATGAGTTGATTGAAGAGAATGGGGAGTCCCTGAGGGATTCTAAGGAGGGCCTCTGATGAGATCAGTCTAGCTGGAGGCAGGGAGGCCAGGGACCAGACAGTGGTAGTCACCGGGGTAGAAATGACAAAGGCCTGGGGTAAGCTAGGTACAGGGAGGATGGAAAGAAGGGAGCAGGGGGTTGGAGGTGGGACAAGTCAATATTAACTCTGAAGCAAATGGCTTTTGGATGACTGAACGAAGCCATTTCAGAAACCATGAAAGAGTTACCCACGTGCCACCAAGCCTTTCCTCCTCCTGG
>NW_027695537.1:0-352 GCF_054177405.1 Leptonychotes weddellii | reverse complement strand
GTTTATTCTTCTGATCCATTAACATGGAATGTTTTTCCATCTTTTTGTGTTTTCAATTTCTTTTGTAAGTGTTCTGTAGTTTCTAGAGTGTAGATCCTTTATCTCTTTGGTTAGGTTTATTCCAAGGTATCTTATGGTTTTTGGTGCTATTGTGGACTCATTTCCGTAATTTCTCTTTCTATAGTTACATTGTTAGTGTATAAGAAAGTAATTGATTTCTGTGCATTGATTTTGTATCCTGTCACATTACTGAATTGCTGTATGAGTTCTAGTAATTTGGGGGTGGAGTCTTTTGGGTTTTCCACATAAAGTATCATGTTATCTGCAAAGAGAGAGAGTTTGACTTCTTCTT
>NW_027695536.1:0-352 GCF_054177405.1 Leptonychotes weddellii | reverse complement strand
TAGCACCGGCGCCAATAGTTTGGGAAAACATGCACAAATAAGACGGAGTTGAAGACGCTATTGTAAATGAAAGTGAGAAAAAAAAGCAGAAAAGATTAGTGTAAGAAAGACGTTTAAGAATAGGGGAAGTAGAGGGGCGCCTGGGTGGCTCAGTCGTTAAGCGTCTGCCTTCGGCTGGGGTCATGATCCCAGGGTCCTGGGATCGAGCCCCACATCGGGCTCCCTGCTTAGCGGAAAGCCTGCTTCTCTCTCTCCACCGCTCCCCCGCCTGTGTTTCTGCTCTCGCTATCTCTCTCTGTCAAATGAATAAATAAAATCTTAAAAAAAAAAAAAAAAAAAGACTGAAAACTAG
>NW_027695535.1:0-352 GCF_054177405.1 Leptonychotes weddellii | reverse complement strand
TATATTCTGACTCTCTTTGTGAGCTTTCCTCCCAAGTACTGACTCAAGGCTGTAACCAATTTGTCTCTACCCTGAACTGTGATATAATAGAACATTTAACTAACAGGCTTTGGATCACCTGGTGCCACCAAGCAGCTAAAGACTGTAGATGACCTGAGGGAAGTGACAGCCAGAGTGTTTCCAGTATCTTGATGTTAAATCAATTTTATGTCACTTCAAAAACCTAGGGGACCCCCATCATGGATGGACATGGTGACAGCATTCCCAGGGTCACAGGCAGACCCAAACAGACACTGGCAGAAGGGAGAGACTCTTCTGAAAGTAACTCCTGAAGAAGCATCAATGTCCCAGC
>NW_027695534.1:0-352 GCF_054177405.1 Leptonychotes weddellii | reverse complement strand
GGGACACAGGTTCTGCAGTCACACTTCAGTGAAGACACCGCCTGCCAAGTGTGCAAGAATGAGTAGAGTAGTTCCCTGGTTCGTCTGGACCAGAAGCCTGTCCACACAGGCCCAGTCCCACAGCGCCACCTGCTGGGCCGAGACACCAAGTCATCCAGCCCATCTGACACCTCCCAGCGCTCCTGGAATGATGTCCAGACATCTGCAATTGGATCATTCCAGTATCACTGCCCAGAGCAGTAGAAAGAAGAAGAATGTGGTGTTCGGGCTGACAGGTTTTTTCCAGATCACTAATGACCTCCGGATGGTTAAATACATGGTGTATTGCACACTGCTTATGTTACCAGGTATT
>NW_027695533.1:0-6632 GCF_054177405.1 Leptonychotes weddellii | reverse complement strand
GGGGGTGGGGTGGGAGGGATGGGGTGACTGGGTGATAGACACTGGGGAGGGTATGTGCTCTGGTAAGCGCTGTGAATTGTGCAAGACTGTTGAATCTCAGATCTGTACCTCTGAAACAAATAATGCAATATATGTTAAGAAAAAAAAAAAGAAGAAGGTAGCGGGAGGGGAAGAATGAAGCGGGGGAAATCGGAGGGGTAGACGAACCATGAGAGACGATGGACTCTGAAAAACAAACAGGGTTCTGGAGGGGAGGGGGGTGGGAGGATGGGTTAGCCTGGTGGTGGGTATTGAGGAGGGCACATTCTGCATGGAGCACTGGGTGTTATGCACAAACAGTGAATCATGGAACACTTCATCTAAAACTAATGATGTAAGGTATGGGGATTAACATAAGAATAAAAAAAAATAAAAATAAAAAATAAAAAAAACCTAATCATTTTAAGGCTAAGAAATTTACAGGATGAAAAATTCAGCAATCCAGTGCCTATAGCTAGAGAAACAGTTGCTAGAAAGTAACAACCAAGCAAAACCACAAATAATAAACTATATGTTTATTTCTGTGTAATAGATGCTCTTCCTTCCAGAGGGATAGTATGATCTAGTGAAAAGAGTTCGACCCATGTAGCCAGGAGAACCTAGGTTTATAATCCTTGCTTTCTCACTCACTAACCTTGGACAAGATAGCCCACTCCCAAAACCGTGCTTCCCTTGTTGTATGAAATTGGCATAAGAGCAACACTTACCCATATGGCTGTTAGAAGCTTTAAATGAGATAAAGTATTTAAAGCATTTAGCCTCATACCTAGCATATAGTAAAGAATAATTGTTATTTTTGTTTCCCTTGAGTTTTTGGTAATAACTAGATAGTAGTTCTGGTGGGAGATCATAATGCAGCAATTTTTTTTGTTGCTCATTGAAGGGAGAGCCAAATGCTCTGTTTGCCAGGCATAGAAGCAGCATGGCTGACATTGTCATCAAAACCTGGAGGCATATCTTGAATTCTCATTCAGATAAGTGGAGGTGGGGGAAGTCACCTAATGTCCGCACAGACCTGGATTGTAGGGGTGGAAACAGAATTCTTTATGTGACCAATCTGAAGCTAAATAGTAACTGTAACCAGTGGTGAAAACAAAAATAACCAAATCCATCCAGAAGGAAAAATTATTTCATGTTCTTTGATCATGGTCTTGGAGAATTGTTTGATGTACCTTCTACCCAGAAAGCTATGCAGAATTCAATTTTATATGTAATTCATTGGTGTGTTTTCAAAGCTATAATAATAACACTGAATCTTGGAGTATTTCATAAAGCTGTCTTTCTAATCTTAGCTGATGTAGTAGAACATATTGAAGGCATTATTGACCCTCTAGTAGCAAAGAGAAAAAAGCATATGGTCTTTACATAATAAGAAAGATGTTTTAAATTC
Source organism: Leptonychotes weddellii (assembly GCF_054177405.1). Taxonomy (NCBI): domain Eukaryota; kingdom Metazoa; phylum Chordata; class Mammalia; order Carnivora; family Phocidae; genus Leptonychotes; species Leptonychotes weddellii. The sequence goes on along the minus strand of NW_027695533.1, from coordinate 5,203 downwards.
TTTTCAGACTTCTTTGGCTCCATTGCCCTGCTATGTTTATCTTATTGAACATCCTTCCCTCAAATATGCAACCACTCGTTCTATAGCCAAGTATCCTGTTGGTAAGTCATAATTTCCATTGTCACAACTGCACAAAATATGTCCTAGGTGAAACTCTGAGAAAATTATTTTTTGAAGAATATTTATAGCTACCTTGCTTATTATTATGGCTTATAACTGTCAATTAATAAGCAAACTAACTCCAGACAGGCTCTAATTATACCAAATTTCCTCAATTTCATTGAGCAGCTTTCTGCATTCCAGGAGAGAAACAGTGAGCTGAGGGAACTTGAATCTTTTATAATGAGCAGTAAACATGCCTACCTTTTGTGTCTAGAAAGAGATCATCTCCATCTTCCAAGACTGTTGACTATACAAACATTCTTGAAAAATAATCTGGAACTAAGGCAGTCAGTGTCTTGCTGGCAAGACATGCAGAAACACAAAAGACCCATGAAAAATCTTCTCTCAACATTCCTCTTAGCACTTGCTTTGCATTCATGTCTCCCATAAATAGTTTGCTATCCATTCACTTATTTGCCCTGAATGTTACTAGGCTGTGAATTCATCTTTACCTTCTAGCAACTTCCAATATGGAGGCTTGCACACTCAGACAGTCTCTTTTTTCTATATTCCACTGTCTTCCTGAGTGACCTACTAACATAATTGTTTGCAGATATACTATAATCATTAAAATTGCTGTCATAACTTAAAATCCTTTTTTGTTAGATCTCAGATGGTTTTAACCAAGAGCAATTTATTTTTTTTAAGATTTTATTTATTTATTTGACAGAGAGAGACACAGGGAGAGAGGGAACACAAGCAGGGAAGTGGGAGAGGGAGAGGGAGAAGCAGGCTTTCAGCCAAGCAGGGCTCCTGATGCGGGGCTCAATCCCAGGACCCTGAGATCATGACCTGAGCCTCCCAGGACCCTGAGTTCATGACCTGAGCTGAAGGCAGACGCTTAACGACTGAGCCACCCAGGCACCCCTAACCAAGAGCAATTTAATTTAAAAACAAGTTGCCAAACAATGTAAGCAAATTTAAAGTTATCTTGGTTTTTCAGTTGTTGATAATTTGGTGCAAAATCAGGGATCTCTTGGGCCAGGCTAAATATCCAAGTATAGGTAATTATTTGAAACAAGCCAAATGCTTAACAATAAAGGATAGAGATCCCATTTCTCTGGGACACCAAATAAATAAAAAGATTTCCACACTTTGAAAAAGCAATCTTGGTCTATGATGTTTATGGGACAATGCTGCTCTTAGCTAGAATTAATATCTACCAATATGTTTGGCCCTAAAAAAATAGAGCCAAATCTTTCAAACATTTCAATATGAGAGAGTATTAAGATCATCATAAATAATTAGAAATATTATATGTTCTCCTTGCAACTTTGTTCTTTGGAATATTTTTATACCATCCACTCATTGAGGGAAAAAACAAGATCAGAGAGAAACTATCTCCAACTCAACATTTTATTTTATTTTTTAAGAAGATTTTATTTATTTATTTGGAGGGGGAGAGAGAGAGCGAGCAAGGGGAGGGGCAAAAGGAGAGGGAGAAGCAGACTCCCCGCACACAGAAGAGAAACTAGACAGAATTTTCTACTAACTGTCTCAGATTGACCATGGCCTCACTTTAGACTCAGAAGATTTAATTTTATGACCATTACTTCTTCAGCTCCACTTAGGACTATGCCATGGCCATTTTCTACAAATTTAAACATTCTTCTCTGACACAGGATCTTGTGTCAAGGTTAATTGCTGGTTTAGAAAATAAGGCCACCCTATTATCTTCCACTCACAATCAGAAAGGAAAAAACCCTGGGCGCCTGGGTGGCTCAGTTGGTTAATCGGCTGCCTTCGGCTCAGGTCATGATCCCGGGGTCCTGGGATCGAGTCCCGCATCCAGCTCCCTGTTCCGCGGGGAGCCTGCTTCTCCCTCTCCCTCTGCCTGCCTCTCTGTCTACTTGTGCTCTCTATCTCTTTTTTTTTTAAAAAAAAAAAAAAAAAGAAAGGAAAAAACCCTTCAATAACTGACTCTTCTGGGTCAAACACCCACTCCTAGCCATCATAGCTGCTCTCCACATAGGACTGCCCACACCCCACCTTCCATCTGCCCCCAAAACAAGAATATGTAGAATATTTTTTTGGCTGCAAGAAGCTCAAATGGCTTAAACAATAGGATAAATTTATTATTTTACATTAACAGCTCAACAGCATCATGAGGGGCCAGGTTCTTCTTATCTTTCTAGTGTACCATCTTTAGCATTTTTTTTAGCAGTCCCATGGCTGCAAGATGTCCACTGTAATTTTAAGCATCATATGCCAACAAGACAATAGCTAGTGGGTGAAAGAAAATTCTTAGGAACTCCCCCGCAGACCTTCTGTTATAACCACTTGGTCAGAACTGGGCCACGTATCCATTCTTAAATCAATCACTAGGGTAATGGGAGTACTCTGATGACTTTTATTATTCCACATTTACACCTGAGCCAGAGAAAAGTTCCCTTACCTGGAAGATTGGATACCCAACCAAAATCAGGACTCTGTTAGCAAGGAGGACGGTGGAATGGCTTTTGGATAGGCAGCCAACAATGTCTTCCACAACACCCATGTAGACATATCCTTGAACATGTTTCACACGTCTGTACAAATCATTTATACACAAGATGCTTACCTCAGCCACACGTATTATACCACATACTTAAATATATGTCCAAACGTGTATACAAGAAAGCTAAGCAAAAGAAATAAAAAATGTAGATTAAATACAGAAGGATTTTGTAAATGAAGAAATAAGAGAAGTGGGTGAAAATAGAATGGACGAAAAAGAATGTATATGAATGCATATAAATTGGCTGGAAGAGAATAGATGGTACTATACTTGGTAAATGGTTTAAAAGTGGAGGAGGTAAGGATTGGAGGGATAACTGTATGGGATACTGGAACAGGGGGAAGTGACTAGATATTTGGTTTAGAGAGTATTTTGTAGGTGTGAGGGTGGATTGGCACTGGTGTGAAAAGAAATAAATACAAATTTATTCTAAAGAAAATGAAAACTATCGCACTCTCATGTCAGGATGGGTTGTTACGTTAAGGGCAAGAATGTTGCTCTAGGGTCACATATATTGTCATGTTGACTTAACCGCCACGGCTCTAGATTTCTGTGACTTAAATGGATGACTTTCTTCCTGTCAAAACTAAATATTAGGTCTATGACAGTTTCTCTTTGTGGCCACCTATTATTTTGTCAATATAAATTTTTCTACTCCATTTACTATATTATGATATTTAAATACTTTGACAATATTGAAGGAAATTTAAAGAAAAATGACCCCAAGATTTTACTACTCTAATATCACTCTTTGATATTTTCCATGTTTTCTCCCAGTCTTGATTCATTATGCTTATAACATGTACATGCAAATGTTCTGCTTTTATTTTTTGCCTAACATTGTCTCAAATATTTTCCATGATGCTACATGGTCTACCCTTTAAATTATTTTAATGGTGGTATTATAGATCTTTATACATTAAAATGTTCAATTTTATAATATATTATAATACTTGTTTTATAAATGTGACGATTTCCCCTTTTGTACCGAGGTATAGAAGTTGGTCCCCAGCCTCAAGGGGTTCTGAGAGCTGATATTTTGGATCAAATGAGAAAAATGATTAAACACGCTCTTGATTTTATACAGAATTTCAATGAAGGTAAGTAGGAGGTAGGAATTGTTTCCTTGTTAGTGTGTGTGTGTGTATGTGTGTGTGTGTGTGTGTGTGTTTGTAGATAGAAAAGGGAGCTGAAATGAGCACACATAGTGACTTAACCACTAAGCACTGAAATAGCAATTGTCAAATTTGCCATGTTCATGATAGTAGTTGCTTTTTAAAAATGTTATTCACTTCAGCCATTCACTCTACTATCTGCTCATTTATTTGGTAACCTAAAACTGCAGCAAAAAAAAGTCTATTAAATATTAAAATTACTAAAAAATAAATGTATTTTTTCTTTCAAAAGAATATTTTATTTATTTTTTAATTTAAGTTCTATTAGCCAACATATAGTACATCATTAGTTTTTTTATGTAATGTTCAGTGATTCATTAGTTGCATATAACACCCAGAGCTCATCACATCACGTGCCTTCCTTAATGCCCAACACCCAGTTACCCCATCCCCCCTCCTCCCTCCCTTCTGCAACCCTAGGTTTGCTTCCCGGGGGGAGTCAGGGGTCTCCCATGGTTTGTCTCCCTCTCTGATTTCCTTTAAAATTTAAAAATAAGGTATAATTAAAATCAAAGAGACGTGAAACTAATATAACACTGTATATTAACTATCCTGGAATTAAAATTTTAAAAACTTAATAAAATTTTTAAAACTTTAAAAAATTCCTAGAAGAAAGAGAGAGAAAAAAATCCTATTTAAATAACTATTCCAGAAGGCTGAATTGAAATTGTTGTGGAGTGGGTCATTATAGTGACAAGGCTGGAGAATAATAGTTCAGTGTCATGGGGCATTTAATAATTCCTTAATGTCAGATTGTGCACCCTACTGAAATCACAGGTATTTCTTTTGTGCTTGGGAATTCTTTGACTCCAAAGTCATAAAGACTGAAAATCAGCTTTTTATCACCTTTGTCTGAGGACAGGGTCTATAGCATTGAATGGACCTGGGGTTGGGAAGGTCACCACTAATTCACAAGAAACCCTTCAAATAATAAGTGTGGGACTACAATACATTAAGAAATGACGTACCCAAGTAGAAGGCCACAAACCTGAGTGGAGAAACATGATTTCCAAATCAGAGTCCATAGAATCCTACCCCAGGGGTAGAGATCTCCTAGCTGCCCAGTAGCTCCAGAGCAGTTCTGCTTTATTGCTCTTCCATGTAACATTTCACTTAAGCAAAGGATTCTGCAATTCAAAAATGTTAAACCGCTATTAATTTTGACTTTCTAGTTTGGTGGATTTCTAACTAACATGGAAAGAGCACCATTATCCAAAGAATGCTGACAAAGAGATAACCACCTAGAGAAAAATCTCTAGAAATGTGCAGAAGAGCTCTATCCTTGACTCTGTGTTACTCAAAATTATTAGTAATTTGGATAAAGATATATGTGACATGCTTATATATAAATGAAAGGTGGCAGGAAGCT
>NW_027695532.1:0-352 GCF_054177405.1 Leptonychotes weddellii | reverse complement strand
GTTTTTGGTTTAAAGGCTTTGCTTACTGAGGTATTGGGTGGTGGGAGGAGAGGGAGAGAGAGGGAGGGGCTCAGCAGTCAGCGGGGCAGCCGCCCCCACTCCTTGGGTGATGTTCCCTGGCCAAGTGTCCTCCCCAGGCCTGGCCCTACACAGGGCCTGGGGATCAGAGGCAGGTGTGACCCAGGGTGGCTGCGGGGGGGCTCACAGCCCAGGCCTGATGGGGGGATGGAGAAACGGTCAGGCAGATGCTTGGGAGACACACAGGAGTGTGCAGGAGGGGCCCCTAACTTGGGAGGGGTGGGAGGGACGGGGAGAGTCGATATCACACAAAGGACTGGGTTCAAATCCCAGC
>NW_027695531.1:0-352 GCF_054177405.1 Leptonychotes weddellii | reverse complement strand
GGCTCAGGTCATGATCCTGGAGTCCCGGGATCGAGTCCCGCATCGGGCTCCCTGCTCGGCGGGGAGTCTGCTTCTCCCTCTGACCCTCCTCCCTCTCATGCTCTCTGTCTCTCATTCTCTCTGTCTCAAATAAATAAATAAAATCTTTTAAAAAAAAAAAAAAAAAAGAAATTTAGAATTGTAGCAAATGTGTTATAAACATATTAGTTTTTGAAATACTTTGTTCATGAGAACATGTCTTTCCAGAGAAAGCAAACATAAGAGAGAAACTAATGAGCAGATAGCTATCACACAGGAATATTTTTAAGTTTAATATATTGATCTTCTGTCTGATTGAGGACATTCATTATAT
>NW_027695530.1:0-352 GCF_054177405.1 Leptonychotes weddellii | reverse complement strand
TGTTTTTGGGAGGGGAGGAGTCGGTGGGATCCCACTACCAGTACCTCTTTCCCCATCTTACCTAGTACCACTCACCCCTCCCTCTGACTATGTTTCTGGGAAGGGAGAGAAGTCTCAGTTTCCCATGTGCAGAGACAAAATGTCTTCCTCAATCGGGTCACTCATGTGGCTGGGTCTCTCTTGAAGGTTCTTTTTTTTTATTGAGATTTTTTTTTTATTGTGTTATGTTAATCACCAATCACTTTTTCATGTGTCTGTTGACTATTTGGATGTCTTCTTTGGAAAAATGTTCATGTCTTCTGCCCATTTCTTAATTGGATTATTTGTTCTTTGGGTGCTTAGTTTGGGAAGT
>NW_027695529.1:0-352 GCF_054177405.1 Leptonychotes weddellii | reverse complement strand
GCTGATGACTGGATTATTATCTTATATACATTGCCTTCACTGTTACTCCTGGCAGATATCACACTCTAATATTGAGAATCCACATAGGTAAATATCTTCCTGAACTCATTTTCACTGAAGAGTAGGACACTGTTACATAACAAATCCATAGGAAAAGGAAGACATACTTTTTAAACAAATTATTTTCTAGATTTTTTTTTACATCAAATTAATTCATGTTGGGAGTTCTGAGCAGATCATTAATGTAAAAACTTATGGATAACAATGCAGAACTTTTTTCCTGTTAAAAACAATGAACAGTAATGAGAAATAGGAAAGTAGAAGTCTGTATCAAACAAATTTTTTTTTTTAT
>NW_027695528.1:0-352 GCF_054177405.1 Leptonychotes weddellii | reverse complement strand
TCTTAAAATTGTATGCCCAGTAACATAGCTTTCAAAAATGAAGGTGAAATAAAAATGCCTAAAATTTTTGAGCATTCACCAAATCAAAGAAAATTTTTAAATCAGGGTATTTTTAAATGAGAAGAATGATCTTAGATAAAAATTTCTGGATGCAAAAAAAAGAATAATAAACATTGAAAGTATATATCTAAAATATAGTAATATACATTAAAATATTATATAAATGGGTTTGAAATATATATGGAAAAAAGTAAACTTCACAACAATAATAGCATACATGTTGGAAGATGGTAAATGGAATTAAATTGTGCTAAGTTCTAGAAAGAAATAAAAGTGTAATTCATATTATACT
>NW_027695527.1:0-352 GCF_054177405.1 Leptonychotes weddellii | reverse complement strand
TGGGTTAGCCTGGTGGTGGGTATTGAGGAGGGCACATTCTGCATGGAGCACTGGGTGTTATGCACAAACAATGAATCATGGAACACTTCATCTAAAACTAATGATGTAATGTACGGGGATTAACATAAGAATAAAAAAAAAAAAAAGCATCCAAAAAAAAAAAAACTCTTCTCAACATCCAATACTAAATGTATATGCTGCTTTAAATACAACTGAATGTGACATCAGTAATATTTTTATTTTTAGATTTCTGCCTTTGAATCATAGATTCCAGAGATCTGCAGCACCATGAATTGGCTAGAAACAATGTTCTCCTTAATTTTTAAAATTCTTTCATTTTCTTCAGCCCCTG
>NW_027695526.1:0-352 GCF_054177405.1 Leptonychotes weddellii | reverse complement strand
TCATGACCTGAGCCGAAGGCAGACATTGAACCGCTTAACCTACTGAGCCACCCAGGTGCCCATGAAAGCTTTTGATATACGTTGCGAAATTCTCCTCCAGGGAAGTTGCCCTCCTACTACTATGTAGGTTGCTACTACTACCACAAGCTCACTTTTTGCTGAGTAGGCCCGTGAGGTCTTTCCATCCGTGGTCTCAACCAGTCCTGCCAGCTCCCTGGTGGGCAGCCCCCAGCATGGCTCCTGGCACACGCTAACCATTTCTCCACTGAACAGATGACAACACGGAGGGATGAAGAGGTCAGATGACTAGTCTGAGAGCAGGAATTCAAAGCCAGCCTTGTACCTAGAACCT
>NW_027695525.1:0-352 GCF_054177405.1 Leptonychotes weddellii | reverse complement strand
CTGTCCAGTTACTTCAGTCGTCCATGCATTTTGCTTGATCTGCAGCCCTGTCTCATTGCTTTCAGGTGCCCTCGCCAACTTGGGCCCCTCGGGTGATATCCAGCCTTTTGCCGAGGATTACCCTGGAGGGATTCTCCTGCTGGCCTGGACCCCTCAGAGCGTCTCTCTCCCGCTATGGTGCCTGGAATGAGCTGCAGGCGCCAGCTCTGAGCTGCTCCCTGGGCGGCTGCATGCTCCTGGCCCCTCCTGTTCCCAGGACTCCTGGTGTGCCCTCACTGCGAAGCTTCCTGTCACTGCAGAGACCCCGCATGCAAAGGCGCGGGGAGGGGAAAAATGTGACTCTGTCCCCATT
>NW_027695524.1:0-352 GCF_054177405.1 Leptonychotes weddellii | reverse complement strand
GTGCCCCAGTAATTCTGATGGTCACTGTGAGAAACACTGGCGTAACAAATGGCTGGATTAATCTCCCTTCATTACAGAGAATAAAGAAGAAGGAATAAGATTACAAATACATGAAGTCTAATTTGCCACACCTAGGATTTCAGTTAGCGTCCCGTGGAACCTGCATGAGATGCTCTTGAAAAGACTCAAACAAACATCGGGCTCACAGGCTAAACTTGTCATGACACTGTTATTATTGGGTGATCATTTATGTTGTGAAGCATGGCTTGATCGAGGATAAAGCACTTGCTTTTTTTCTTACCTCAATGACAACTTTTTGCTCAGTCTTGGTGGGATTTTCCCAGCCTCTGTG
>NW_027695523.1:0-6634 GCF_054177405.1 Leptonychotes weddellii | reverse complement strand
ACTGTTGAATCTCAGATCTGTACCTCTGAAACAAATAATGCAATATATGTTAAGACAAAAAAAGAAGAAGGTAGCAGGAGGGGAAGAATGAAGCGGGGGAAATCGGAGGGGTAGACGAACCATGAGAGACGATGGACTCTGAAAAACAAACTGAGGGTTCTTGGGGGGAGGGGGGGGGGAGGATGGGTTGGCCTGGTGGTGGGTATTGAGGAGGGCACGTTCTGCATGGAGCACTGGGTGTTATGCACAAACAATGAATCATGGAACACTTCATCTAGAACTAATGATGTAATGTATGGGGATTAACATAAGAATAAAAAAAAAAAAGAAAGTACAAGAATGTGAACATTCAAGAACATGAAGTGTGGGTGAAAATCTTGCAGACAAAACGAGGATGGGCCAGGCCTCTTTCTAATCACCATTAAGGCTTTAAGTGGAGCTCAGAGATATCCTGGCTTCATTCCTAAATCTCTTAGCACTGTTCCCAGGTTTCTAGCCATAAAGCTATGACAGAAGACAGACAACAGAGGATCATGAGTTTAAACAGCTTAAAATAAATTGACAATGGTCATTAAAGACCTAAATTCCTCTACCATGTTTGCAGTATCTCAAGTTGAGTTAAAATGAAATCCAACAACATGACACAGTGAGATATATCCTACTAAAAACACAAAGCTGAAAGAGAAAGCAACCAGTGGCTGGGTACCTTTTAACTAACCTAACTTACACAAAAGGGAAGACGGTTTGGCAATATTACTTCAGGCAATATAAAATTTAAAGCATTTTAAATTGAATGAGCATGGTATTTTGTTAAATCAATAAACTAATCATAAAAATGACATTCATGAATTTTAATATGCCAACTAAAAGAGCCTCAAAGTATATAGAACAAAGACATACAAATATATAGCAGAAATCAATGTGTTTAAGCCACTGCTATCAACGTATAACAGATCCCAAATTCAAAAATAAAACAAAATAAGGACAGCCCCCCCAAAAAAGAATAAGTAATATAACTAATGAGGTAGAACTAATAGAGTATGCCAACTTCTTTATCTTAAAAGTAGAGATCTCATCCTATTTCATACCCTTGGTACATATACAATCACCAACTGTGAAAATAAAATTATCAGTCTATTTCAAGGATTATTATGGCAAAGAGCTGATAAAAATATTTACCCAAATGAACCGTTAGACTACTAAGTGATGGTGATGTACATGATGGCTTAACAGCTGCTTGCATGCTTCACTAGGCCCCCTAATTCAGATATTTGTGTTTTAACTTTTACAACCTTCTGGGCCACAATAATAATTTTATAGTTTGCTATGGAACTGTACCAAACCTATAAAATCTGCAAAGCCCTCAAAACTCCACATATGTGGGCTGTCACTGGTCCTAATAATTGCTCTCCAAGTTTTGCACCAAATTCTTAACAAATGAAAAACAAATATGCCACGTGCACAGAGAAATGAATGAAAAGGACTTACCAGAAGACTGCTGAGCTGACACTCAGCACCTTCCATAATTTGGCATTTGAGTCCTTTGTAGATAGTTCTGCCTTTCAGTTCCCCAATCAACACGTTAAATAGGCAGCCTTTTCAAAAATTATTGTCTATATACCTTATGAATCTAAATACCAAAACTATCTCACCAGAAGGGTGGGAATCTTTTGCATGTTTGCTGTGAATGAGAGAATCACATAGCTCAATGGAACCATGAGCGTGCAAATCTAGGTGAACACCGAGAACAGCAGGATCCTTAGTGTGCAGACAGGACCGTAAAACTTACAAAGCCATTAATTTTTCCTGCAAAGCAAACTGCTCGGGAGATTAGTAGCTTTCTTCTTCTTCTCTCCTCTTGTTGACACCTGAGCCATTATTGCTGCCGCCACCCCTCCCCACTAATGAATCAGTTCATTGCATGAATTGAGGGAGAGACATCCTGTCACCGGTTTCCTCTCCATCCAGAAGTGATTTGCCAGAGCAGCAGAGCTCAGGAAGCTGGCTTTGCTCTAAAGGTTATTTTGTGTACCAGAGCAGAGGGGAGTGGTAGGATGGGTGAAATAGGTGATGGGGATTAAAGAGTATACTTATCACCATGAACACTGAGCAATGTATGGAATTGTTGAATCCCTCTATTGTACACTATGTTAACTCTACTAGAATTAAAATAAACTTAATTAAAAATTTAAAAGATTATATTGTGGACATGTTTCTTTGACATACTGAGGAATAAAGTGTTTCTGTGTTTTAATGAGGCAAATTAAGAAGTCTGTGGGTCACAGACTTCTTTAATAGCAAAGTAAAAGAATTGATTTATGAAGCCCTTCAGAAAACCAGTATTGTTTTTATTTGCTCTATAGACTAAATTTTCAAGGAAATACAAAAATCTGTTTTCCACAAAGATGTACATGTGAATGTCCATGAATACAAACTTGTACGTTATGACACTAGTAATAAAAAGCAAACAAAATAGGATCCAAACTTACCCTCCCCGCCTCTAAGCTGCTCCCCCTGAAAATGATTCAAATGTCCAGATATAATTATCTCCTATAAAATCAATCTCAAAAGATTAGAGACGGACCCTATAACTTCCTAGATTTTTTTAACTCAGTATGAAAGAATTCTCTCAATAAGATATCTATATAAATCATAACATTTGGACTTTCAAATTTATCTAGTTCCTTCGATTACCCTGTGAGAAAAATTCAAAATGATGGATTTCTTTTGCGGTTCAAGGTATGTGAAAAGACTGTGCAGAGGAATATAAAATAACAACTTACGCTTGTTTTCAATCCACTCTTATAACCCTGCAGATTCTGGTTCCAGATGGCAACAGTAGGAAGATCCAGAACTCACCCTCCTAACAGATACACCACATCTACAGCCACATATCGAAAAACTTCCTTTGAAAAAAACTATGAAGTGTCTGAGCAACTCCTAAGCACCCAGCAAACAACACAAGGTCCACATAGAAGCAGGGAGGAGAGTCTAGGACACAACTTCTTCATAAACCACACCACTGCGGCAACCTACAGTCAGTAGGGGAACTCAAAACCCGGAGCCTCTCCCTGAAAAGCGGAGGGTTTAAACTCCGCCTCAGACACCCCAGCTTTTAAAACCTGCACCTGAGAGGTGAGCGCCCAAAACACGTAGCCTTGCAAACCAATAGGGCTCATGTCCACCATCTGAGAAATCGGCTCTGAAAAAACTGACGCCCTAGGATTCACCTGCCCCAGGACCAGGCATTGGCGCAGCTGAGAGGCACCCAGAAGACTGAATGTGAATAAGGCTCATTTGCTAATTTTAAAGCATCCACCTGAGGGGCAGGCATCTAATTGAGCACACATCTAGAGGCTGCCAGCTGGCAGGCACCATCTTTTTTTCTTCTTTTTCTTTCAGGTGCTCTCTGTACCTCCTCCTTGGCCTGATTTCAGCTGACAGGTGTCATCTACTTCTTTTTTTTTCTTTTCTCCTTTTTCTTTTTCATGGGTGGCCCCATCTACACGCTGTCCCTTTGCCTTACTGCGTTCAGTGAGAGCCATCCATCTTCATCTTCTCCTTCTGCCGCACTCTAGAGCAAAAGTTTCTCCCAGAAGGGAACTTTTACCTGCGTTTGGTGCCCTGGTATTTGCTGCCGAGGGACACCCCCTTAATCACTTGGGTTAGGGGGCCAGTGGGGCTTGATTAGCCCTTTTTAATTACCCTAATTAACCTTTCCAGAATACTCGGAGGGTGGGCACTATCTTTGCACTCTCCCCTGGCCAAGCTCCAGAGCACCGGTATCTGCCAGAGGGAAGGTTTTGCACACATGTGGTGCCCCAGATGTTATGTCTAGTGCCTTGGTTTTTGTGGCTGCTGCCTAGGGGATGCCCCGTGATCATCTGGCTCTCAATGCCAGCAGACGAGGGTGGACGTGTGTTCCCGGGTCCCATGGGACTGTAACAACCAGAGAGAGTTCTGGGCAGGCTCCACCCCCAGGGCACTGCACAGACAGCAGACGAACACACCCCCAGTCTCTCTGTGAAAGAAGCGTATGTGCTTGTCCAAAAGCTTCAGCCTTAGGGGCAGGTTTCAGGTCTGGCACACTTATAGGGGGCTACAGAGATACTCTAGGGAATGGAGGCTAGGGGACACCATCTTTGTGCTCTCTCTCTGCTTCCCTATAGCTTGCTCGTATCTCTGAGATAGGAGTTTATACACTCCTCTGGAGCCCCAGTTTTTGCCACTGCTATCCAGGGGACCTCCAGATCATCTGGCCCTGGTGGCCAGCAGGGTTGACACTTGTGTTCCCACAGGACAATATATATTTTCATACTTTAAAAGCTGCTACCTGAGGGTCTGGATTCCAAACATTCTGAATCTAGGTGCTGAATGTCATCCTTCCCTTCGGGACACAGACTGGACTTGGCACACCTTCCACTACAGGGTCACAGGTATATTAAAGATATAATAGGCCGCTTAGACAATCACAAATGTTTGAGAGACAACCTAGAGCTGGGTCGGGGTGAATCAATGAGGTTCATCTCCTATACAAGGCCACTGCTTTAAAACTGAGAGGTGGCTGTTTAATCTAATGCATAGAAACCAACACAGTCAAGAAAAATGAAAAAAACAGAGGGATATATTCCAAATGAAAGAATAATATAAAACCTCAGGGAAAAATCTTAATTAATAGAGATAAATACTTTACCTGATTAGGAAAAAAAGTTCAAAAGTAATGGTCATAAAAATGTTCACTGAACTCAGGAGAATGAACACAGTGAGAACTCCAACAGACAGAAAATATAAGAAAGTGCCAAAAATAAGTCACAGAGCCAAAGAATACAATAACTGAATTGGAAAATAAATCCATTCCTGCTTAAATCCCAGAAAGATGGGACAACATACTGGAACGCCCAGTGGTCTGGAGGTCAGTAGACTCCGTTCTTCAGCCCCATCATCAATTGCTCCTGAGTCAGAACCTGCCTCTTTGTCAGCTGGGTGTTAAACCAGGTATTATCATGCATGCCTCACAGAGTTAATACTCTTTCCTTTGAACTTGCTACCAGATAGTTCCTGGGACTCTGTCTGCAGTTCATCCAGTATATAGAAAAGTAGGCTAAAGACACACAGAGAAGTCAACCAGGACAGAAGACCATGCCCTCCTTTGCTGATTGTCTCTAGCATCCTCTCTTCCTTCCTTCTATGTGTCAGAATGATTGGAAGAATTAGAGGCACTTGTAGAGAAAATGTGTTCATGGTCCATTTCTCACCTTCAACAAACAAAAAGTTATAAGTTGTCCTTTATCATGTCCAGTATTCAGAAATTTATGTTCCAATGTTGAGGCACTGTGTACGGAAGCATAACCTATTGAATGCAATGATAGCCCACACCTGTTGCACTGACCTTCCAGTTCATTCTCGGAGCTCAGGTACAAGCCATTAACTTGACACTGTAATTTATTTGCCTCTGAGAGTATCTCAGACATCACAAATTACAGACGTGAAGTGTGCTGTGAAGAGCACAGTGGCCCTGAACTCTTAAGACATCCTAGAAACATAATGGATAGGCTGGTCTGTTATGATTATGGTAAATAAAGGGTTTGGTTTGCTCTGGGAAAGCAAGCAGAAGTTATAACTACCAGCTGGCATAATCAACTTCATCACAGACTGCCCCGAAGGAAGAAGTTTGATACCTTCTTGCCTTGTTTGAAATCTTAGTGTTAAGTTCCTCTATAGACTCCCAGAAGAGTTTTAGCCTATGGGAAAAAGACATGAAGTGAATTATTTTTCACAAATCTAACCCTAAGCACAATTATGTTTATATTAAATTTATATTATAAATTATATAATATATATAAATATATTAAAATTATATGTTTGCTCAAGAGAAGAGGTTATTGAGAATTAGTCAAGCACGAGGGCAGGTGTGGCTTTAGATGATAAGTGTGGGTTCACTGCTATTGCCACTTGGCATCCAATTCTGACATTGCCAACCATTCATGAGAGACACACATCTTATCTTTTATAAGGTTGGGTTATACACAAGGTGGGTTAGACATTCCCCCACGGCTGGGAGATGGTGCCCCAGGAGCACCTGAACTCCTAGACCCATCTTCAAGCTTCATGTCTTTATTTTATCACAGGGCTGTCAGTCCTCAAAGATCACCAACTCTAGAAGGGCCACCCCAAGCAGGAAACTGCCTGACCAAAAGTAACACAATCATGATTTTTTTATGCATGATTACAACTCATCTTCACATTATTATTATTTAAACTGTTTGATAATACAGCCTTATGTTTTTCTGAGTTAAGATATTTATTAGTGTTGGCCGCCATGGCCAGCCAGTCGCAGGGTATCTAGCAGCTGCTGCAGGCCGAGAAGCGGGCCACCGAGCAGGTGTCAGAGGCCCACAAGCCAAAGAACTGGAGGCTGAAGCTGGCCAAAGAAGAAGCTCAGGCTGAAATTGAACAATACCACCTGCAAAGAGAGAAGGAGTTCAAGGCCAAGGAAGCTGCGGCTCTGGGATCCCATGGCAGCTGCAGCACCGAAGTGGAGAAGGAGACCCAGGAGAAGATGACCATCCTCCAGGCCTACTTCCAGCAGAACAGGGATGAAGTCCTGGATAACCTGCTGGCCTTTGTCTGTGAC
>NW_027695522.1:0-352 GCF_054177405.1 Leptonychotes weddellii | reverse complement strand
TAGGTATGTTCTTTACATATATTTATTATATCAGTGTTAGTATTTATTAGTGTCATATTACTATTTATTAAGTATCACTATCATTATCTTCTATCTTACCTAAGCCATTTCAGAAGGCTCAACATTCAAGATGGTGTTCTTCTACCTCTTCTCATTATTTTTCTTTTCTGGAATCTTCTGGAAATAATTATTGATTTATTTTTACCTGAAGAATTATTCATTATCTCCGTAATCTTGAAATTTTCTTGAATACTTTTACTTTATCCTAGATTTGCCTCTTTCCCCAAGATCTATTAAAATATGAGGCCTGGGTATATTATTTTGTGTTGTTTTATAGGTTTTCTAGTTGTAT
>NW_027695521.1:0-352 GCF_054177405.1 Leptonychotes weddellii | reverse complement strand
TGATTTTATATACAATGAACACACTCATGACCGGTATCCCAGAAGTCCTCTCATGCCATTTCTACACAAGCCTCTTCCAAGGGTGCCCACCGTCCTAACTTCCAACACCATAGATCGGTTTTTGCCTGCTTTAAAACTTTATCATTGAGGGCGCCTGGGTGGCTCAGTTGTTAAGCGGCTGCCTTCGGCTCAGGTCATGATCCTGGAGTCCCGGGATCGAGTCCCGCATCGGGCTCCCTGCTCGGCAGGGAGTCTGCTTCTCCCTCTCCCACTCCCCCTGCTTGTGTTCCTGCTCTCTCTTTCTCTGTCTCTGTCAAATAAATAAATAAAATCTTTAAAAAAAAAACTTTAT
>NW_027695520.1:0-352 GCF_054177405.1 Leptonychotes weddellii | reverse complement strand
TCCTATTATCCTATTACTGGCCTCCCCACTCCACACACACATCTTTCTTTTGTCATTAGCTGAAGAATGTATTTAAGGTGGTTGTTTGGGCCATCTTGGGGATTTACTCAGTTTCCCTGGATATCTCCAATGTACACATGAGATATACATGTTAATAAAGCTTTTGTGTTTGTTTTCTCTTATTAATCTGTCTTTTCTTATAGGGGTTTCAGCCAAGGACTCAGAAGCATACAGGGAAAATTTGTTCCTTCCCTACAGCAGGAAATGGTATATTTTCATGTCATTTCTCCATAGAGAGTAATTTTTTTTACAGGGAGAGAGAGAGAGAGAGAGAATCTTAAGCAGACTCCAC
>NW_027695519.1:0-352 GCF_054177405.1 Leptonychotes weddellii | reverse complement strand
TGAAAGCTCTGCCTGCCTGCTTCTCTTCCCCACTGCTTTATCCTTCACAGGCAATACCCCCAATCCCTTGCACATCCCACCCTGCCCAGGCGTTTACTCCTTGGAGGATCCAAACTGACACGAATGGGGAAATATGAGGGCTGCATAGTCCCCTCATAAAAATGGCGGCCCATCCGCTGATGATCTCATAACTGGTGACTTAGGAAAAAGTCCCCAAAGAGAGGAATATTCTTTTTTTTTTTTTTTAAAGATTTTATTTATTTATTTGAGAGAGAGAGAATGAGAGAGAGCACATGAGAGGGGGGAGGGTCAGAGGGAGAAGCAGACTCCCTGCCGAGCAGGGAGCCCGATG
>NW_027695518.1:0-352 GCF_054177405.1 Leptonychotes weddellii | reverse complement strand
TTTGGGCCCCATCTAGAAAGATTTATCATCAACCCTATTGCAGATGTGATTTTAGTTGGAATGCACTCCCACATCACGCATTCTATCAATTCAGGTTTCCGTTAAAGAGGGAAAGAGGGAAAGAAAGAGGGAAAGGGAAGGAAGAAAGGAAGGCAAGAATGGAAGCATTACCTCTGTTCTTATAGCCTGTGAAGTAGGATAGAGCTATTCTATTAATAATAGGACTCACATTTCATTACTCTTAAGCGACGTTCCTTCTTTTATACATATTAAGCTTCTCAAACTGTGCACGACAAAAGATCCCCACAACAAAAAAGCAGGTAATAATCAATATGCAATTCTGTTCTGTATT
>NW_027695517.1:0-352 GCF_054177405.1 Leptonychotes weddellii | reverse complement strand
TGGAGCACTGGGTGTTACATGCAAACAATGAATCATGGAACACTACATCAAAAACTAATGATGTAATGTATGGTGATTAATATAACATAATAAAATTAAATTTAAAAAAAAAGAAGGGGGGGAGCAGAGGGAGAAGCAGACCCCCCGCCCCGAGCAGGGAGGACCACGCGGGGCTTGATTCCAGCACCCTGAGATCATGACCTGAGCCGAAGGCAGACACTTAACCTACTGAGCCACCCAGGTGCCCCAACGAAAGCGTTTTATATGATTATTTTTTCCCCAAACAATGGAATTTGAGGCAGGACCCATACATTTACGTTACAAACATGCCATGGAATTTTTTTTTTTTTTT
>NW_027695516.1:0-352 GCF_054177405.1 Leptonychotes weddellii | reverse complement strand
GTCATGATCCTGGAGTCCCGGGATCGAGTCCCGCATCGGGCTCCCTGCTCAGCGAGGAGCCTGCTTCTCCCTCTGACCCTCCCCCTTCTCCTGCTCTCTCTCTCTCATTCTCTCTCTCAAATAAATAAATAAAATCTTTAAAAAAAAAGAGAGAGACAGAGGGAAAGGCCAGTGCAAAGGCCCTGGGGCCCATTGGAGGGACTGTGGCTCCAAAATCAGTTTTCTGTGTGACCAAGAGCTGGTGCCTTCCCATCTCTGAGCCTCAGTTTCTCCTCCTGGCAAATGCAAGCTCAGACGTCTTCTTCCCAAAGTGCCTGCAGGCAGACTCCACGCTCTGCCGAGGGGAGGGCTG
>NW_027695515.1:0-352 GCF_054177405.1 Leptonychotes weddellii | reverse complement strand
CCTCCTTGTTTCCCCTCCCTGCTCCATCAAGGTCTGGCAGCTCTGCATTTCTCTGGAATTTACCAAGTACTGTTCTGGCTCTTTCTTAGCTGCTCTGATATTTTCCCATCCCCCCAAACCATAGATTTTCTCTGATCAATACCTTACATTTAATATTCCCCCACTTTCCCCAAGTGTTGCTTTATATTTTTATCTCCCTGTTAATAGGAATTCATTTGTGAGTTTCCTCATCTAGCATCTTCCTTTCTTCCCTCCCTTTCCTCCTTCCTCCCTCCCCCTTCCTTCCTTCCCCCCTCCCTTCCGCTCTTCCTTCCCCCTCCCTACCCCTACCTCCCTCCCTTCCTTCCTCTTT
>NW_027695514.1:0-352 GCF_054177405.1 Leptonychotes weddellii | reverse complement strand
AGTTCCCAGAGTCTATCCCAATTTTAACAATTGCCCACAGGTGACTCATGGAAACCCACACTTTGGTAAACCTTGAACAGGTCCTTAGGACTGCTGATGAGGAGGGAGTGAAGCCGGCCTCCAATTCTCCTTCAATTAGCTTCACTTCACTTTCGTCTGTTTTACCTCCGAGACTTTTTTTTTAAATCACCAATACTATAAATCCTCTGTGCCATTTGATTTCAAATGTATGATCATGATTCCAAATAAGAAATCAGTGTGCCTAGGAGCTACTCAATAAATGTCATCTTTGACAAATCAATGAGGATTCCAAAAATGAATCCAAATCCTGCTTCTTTTCATATATTCCCCT
>NW_027695513.1:0-6634 GCF_054177405.1 Leptonychotes weddellii | reverse complement strand
GATGTAATGTATGGGGATTAACATAAGAATAAAAAAAAAAACACATAAATTAAGAGAAGATTTTAAAAAAAAAAGAGTTTCTCCATCTACAAAATGGGAACAAGTGAACCTACTTCTGGGTGACAGTGAGAAGCAAATGGTATGAAAGATATGAACGTCCACAGTGAACCCTAACACCACTACATAAATGAAAGTGATTGAAATGGTGGTGATGATCTCTCTATTCCAGACTTTTCCAAGGTGTTCAGGGTGCTTCTTTACATTTCCCAAGTAATCCCTGTGTGCCCCTCAGATGGCAAAGGACATGATGTGGGATGTGGCTCTAAGGAGCATCACTGCTTCTGCCTGTGCTGGCTCGGCAAGTCCACAGTGAAGCTTGGCCCAGATGCCAGGGTCCTCACCTCTCAGTCCTCATCAGGGCCTCATGCACACTCAGGCTTTGTTCCTTTGACTGCTGCAGCTGCTCACCTAAGAACAACCTAAAATACATCTAGGCTAGGCTGGGGCCAGCACTGCACCTGCTTTTGGCTTCTACTAAGAGTCAAGGACAGAGTCAAGCTGGAAGGACCTTAGATTCTTTAGTCTTGCCCAAACTGCAGCTTGCCCATTCTCAACCAATGGCACCAACAGTTACTCAGTGACTCAAGCCAAAAGTCTGACATCTTTCTTTGCCCATCTTCCCCTTGCCCATCAGCAAGCTCTGTTAGTTCTAATATAATCATTTATTTCAAACTCCATTGCGTTCCCCTACTTCAAGCTGTCATCTTGTCTGCACTGTTGCAATGCCCACCTAACTAGTCTCTGTTGATATGCTTGCCACTCTCATCCATTCTTGGAAGAAGCTAGAGTGGCCTTCTTCAAACAAAATCAGCACAGAGGGTCCTTCTGCTTAGAACTCTGCCATGGCATTCTATTGTGGTTAGATTAAAGTCCATGATCCTTACTATGGTGGCCCCTTCCTTACTCTCCAGTATCGCTCTTTCTCCCCCACCTTCCAACCACAGTGTCTTCTTCAAACAGGCAGAGCTCATTACAACCTCAGGCCTTTGCACATTGAGCTTTTTGTTGCTCAAGCTTGCACAGGGTAGGCATTCACTAGGGGTTTGGAATGGACGGATGGATGGGTGGATGGATGGATGGAAGAAAAATAAAGGGACCTCCCATAACCTCTATGGTTTTGTTCTCACAAATACCACTATTTGTGGACTGGAAGCTTTGAGGAACTTGGATCAATAAAGTCAAGGGAAGTCAGAGGATCAGGGAATCCAATTTTTAACAATGCTGAGGATGAGAGGCTAGATGTCAGGCAGCTTCTCATTTGGCCTGGCAGTTAGGGGGAAGATATTGAGATCTCTCCAACCAGAAACCAGAGCCTGCCTTGAAGGAAGGAAATTGTTAAAGCCAAGGTAAGTTGAGACAGGCTCAGGGGCATGGACTTTCTCCCCAAACAACACTTCTGTTCCCTCTTTATAAACCATTAGATTGTAACCCTGACAATGATGGAACTTCAGAGCCTCTAAAAAGCCATTATTCACTTTCCAATAAAATAAGTAGAAAACACTGATCTCATTCTCAGTTTCAGAAAGCTGATCAAAATGAAGGATCGTCTTGAATTGGGGTTTCTACACTTTGTTTTTTCTTTCTCTTTCCTGAAGTGTAACTTATTTCCAACTGGAACATTTAATTACCTTCTAGAAACACCTTGAGTTAGGTCATGGGCCAGAGAGAATAGTCCTGGATCATGGCAATTATTGGCTTCTACAAAAGCTAGCCAAATCTCCCATGTTCTCACCCCCACTCTCCCACTATCTCTCTCCACATTTCAGTGAATCTAGAAGGTGATATTTGATCTTCAGGATTGGATATCAGAGAGGTCCTTCAAATGGCAAAGCATTAGAGTTCCATATTGCCAAATCAACTTCCTTTTTCTCCTTTGGAGAAGGATATTCTTCTTTAACTTCCTAGAGTAGAGTGGGAAACTTAGAGTCCAAAAGCAGACTGAGTAGGCTTTGAATCCTAACTCCACCACTGTCCAGCTGTGTGAACTTGTAAGAGCCAATTTCCCTCCCAGGAATCACATGTGAGAGGAGAAAATAGCAGGGCTAGGAGGAAGAAATATGAGAGAGCATATGTAAAGGCACATAACATGGTCCCTGGCATGCAGCAGGTACTTTATGAATCTATCCTTCCTTCCCTCCACCCTAATACCAAGTATTCCTTTCAAAACCCACGCATAAAGCCCAGATGTGTGGTCAGGTATAAAAGAACAGCTCTTCCATTCCTAAGACAACCTTACGATAAAATAAGCTATCATCATGGTTGGGGCTTTCCATCATAACTGATCGAAGGGCAATAAGCAGTAATTCAAGAGCAGTATGACTCAGGAGCCAGTCTGCCCAGGCTATAGGCTCAGATTGGCACTTACTTTCTGTATAACCTGTGACAAGTCATATAACTTCTCTTTGCCTCCATCTCCCTTCTGTAATAATACAGTCATCTCCATAGGATTATTGTGAATATCCAAATGAGTTGCATGTGACATGCTTAGAACAGTGCCCAGAACACAGTAAACCCTATATAAGTGTGAGTTAGGCTTATATGATAGCTTTGCTACATAAAGGCCTGCTTTATTGTAATGCCCACCTGTTCCTGTTTTCAGTCCTCACTGGGATCATGATTATCCTTCTGTAGCGCAGTGATATCAGCACACACTTGGGGTGAGGTAAAGTCTCCCCTGGGTGGGGATAGGGACAGGGCGTAATGATGTGGGGGATAGCCAATCTAGTGATGGAAGTCAAGGCTAAGTGGATAGGAGCAGGAATGCCCTTTTTCTCAGTATGCCTTGGGCTTTCTTGGAACTGGATTTCAGGGAGACTAGAAGTCTAAGCTGTGCTCTAAAATTATTTGCTTTTAGTACTCACTACAAAAAATAGGTGTAGGACAAGGATGGGTGGGGCCTCAGAGTCTCAGACAGCGTGCCAAATTTTACCATTCAGATGACCTAGTTTTGGGTTGTTCTATGCCTGTATTCCTTTTGTTACTTTTAAATTAGCCGGTAAATGGATTTTGTCTTAAATGCCAGCTCTTCTCTGCAGGTAGAAGTTGCTTCATTAGCAGAGGATTGAGAAAAAAGTCTGAGGGTGGATTCACCAGAAAACGTGGCCATGATTGATTGGCCTCATCTGCCAGGTATAAAAGGCTGGAGCACATGGGCCCATTGGCCTGGTCTTCCCTGCTCTGCCCAGTCCCACTTCAGTGCCCTGGCTCAACCCAGCTGTGGCATCAGAAGCAAAGAAGTCGCCAGACGTTAAAAAAAAAAAAAAAATCATGACTCAAAGTGACCTGATAGGAGCCTGTCTCTCCATTAAAATAATGGTCTCATCTTATCATGCTTTTCAAATTAATTTTCTCAAACTATGTATGATGTATCCAGTCATTAGATAATCTGTGAAGAGTAATTGATATTCTTTCACAGTCTCCAACATGTACCTCATAGTCCATGACCTCCACCCTTCAAACCAAAGTACCAGTGAAGTGGTCATGGGAAGAACCCTGGAAGTCACATTCTTGGTTTTTATGTTTTTGTGTGTGTGTGCATGTAAGTAGACTCCATGCCCAGCCACCCAGGCACCCCTGGGCTTTTATGTTTTAAAAAGCCACGAGGTGGGACTAAACCAGAGAGACAAAGAGCTCATTAGGGGCATGCGCTTTCCCCACACATGGGCAAGTCACTTAACCTCTCTGCACCTCGATTTTCTCAGACATCAGGTGCTTAAGAACAAGAGTACTTCCCCCGGAGAGTTGTGAGCATCAGATTAAATATAAAAAATTCTTGGAACAATGCCTAGTGCATAGTAAACACCCATCAGTGACAGCTTCTATTATTCTAAGGGATAAAAGCTGAAAGGATTTTTCCTTGCCCACCACAACTTGATAAAAAAAAAATATGACTGGAAAAGAAGAAAAGTATTAGAGAAGCTGTAATAGAACTAGATGCTGATGGAATCTTGGAATGAGAGTGCCTCATCCTATCATCCTCTTCCATCTGAAATTAGAACCACCCCCTCCCCCAACTGAGTCAGCACCACCCGCTCCCCCAACTGAGTCAGCACCACCCCCTCCCCCCCAACTGAGTCAGCACCACTCCCTTTCTCATCCAGAGTTCACACCACCCCCTCCCACAACTGGAGTTAGCATCAAGGGTGAGAAAGGGGTTTACAATAGAATACAGAAAGGGAAAAAGTGGTTTACAATAGAACACAGAAAGGGAAAAAATAGGGAAAGATCTCAGAAAGACTTATGTTCCCTTCCAGACACTTGTGTTCACTCCCAAACTGGGCACCCAAGAAAGGAAGTGTGTCCCTAGAGTTGACCTCCCCACTGAGCCAATGGGGGGCAGGAGAAAGCTGAGAGAGGACCTAAGAGCCCCTTCTGGACTCCCATAGCCTACAGGAGGTGGAAGGAGCAACCCATCCTAATCTTTCCCAGAAGCCCAAGAAAGGCAAAGTGGGGAGGGAAGAGAGAGCCCTCTGGCCTGTATGGTCCTCACACTCAGAACAAAGAGATGAGAGTTGGCTATCACCAGACTGTAGATAATTCATCAATATTGCTTTGTGTGTGACTTCTGGATCTCTGGGAGGTTGGAGGTTGGAATTTGAATGGGGTTTGGGGCAGTTGGAAGAACTAATGGGTATAGAAATTTGGGGGGAACCTGGAATTTGAGGGGCTGTTCTGTTTGGTTCAGTTTGGTGCATATCAACCCTCAATTTGGAAAACGTGGAGTGTGAGCATGGAGGACTTCATAAAGGTGTGGGAGAAGGCTCCCTCACATTTTTCTTCGCATCATTGAAGAGCTGCTTCATTCAGGCTCCCTACCCCTTTACGCACACTCCTTCTTTTTCATGAACTCATTTCTCAAAGGCAAAAACCAGAGCCCTCCCACCTCCCCTGCAGCATTTGCTTCTGGGCTCAGAACACCATGCACTCATTACACTGGTCAGGAGGCAGCCTGGCTGAGAGGCCCCACCCGTGAACAGAGTGGTCCTGGCCTCCCTCAGGCACCTGCTCCTCTCCCACCCCTCCACACAGGAGACCAGACACAAAGGCATGAGGGAAAAAAGGCTTGCTACCAACTTCAGTGTTCCCATCACCAGCTGCATGCTCTTGAACTGGCCAGGCCAGGGTTCGGGGTCCTCAGTTTCTTCATCTGTGCATGAACATATCAGACCTCTTGGTAGCAGAGCTTCTTGGGAGCTCTAAGAGTCCATGATTTATTGCCATCCTACTCAACCGCCACTTCACCTTCCCTTTGCTGCCCCGTCTCCTCTCCCTTTGACTCCTGCTCACCATGCCATTGGCACAGGGAGTGACCCATGGCCCTTCCCTGACAAAGCAGTTTGCCAAGCTAGACTGAGGAGAAGTGCTCCTGCCGGCTACTGCAGCCTCCCGCCGGCTCCTGCTGGCTCCGGTGCCAATCAGCAGCGGCAGCAGCATTTGCAGAAGGACATTTTTAGAATGAGCCCTGGGCAGAAAGGGATAGGATTGCATAATCACTCCATTTTGATGAAGGAGAGGGGAGAAAGAAGCAAGGAGATCTTGGCACAGACGCACGGTTTTAATGAATTGTTGAAATAAGAACTCTCAGTGTGGAGAGTCGGGACAAGATACAGGGCCTGGCAAATTTCTCATTTGCCAGAGAAATACGTCTGGGAGAACTGGTGCCCAAACAGGGCTGATTGTTTTGACTGAATCAACTCGTCAGTGAAGTTAGACAGCTGGTCAATTCAATTCACTATTTACTTGTATGTTGGTGTTGTTTTTAATCTAACTCATTTATCCACTGAATGGTTGGTTATTTTTCTAAATTGACTGAGTGAACAAGTATATTGGTATCTTTCTTTTTTTTTTTTTAATTTATTTTTAAAGACTTTTTATTTATTTCTTTGACAGAGAGAGACAGTGAGAGAGGGACCATAAGCAGGGCGAGTGGGAGAGGGAGAAGCAGGCTTCCTGCTGAGCGGGGAGCCCGATGCGGGGCTCGATCCCAGGACCCCGGGATCATGACCTGCGCCGAAGGCAGACACTTAATGACTGAGCCACCCAGGCGCCCCTATAGGTATCTTTCAAGAGTCTGTTCAAAAGTCATTGCCACTCAGGTTCCCATAGTTAAAAGTGAAAATTCGTGAAACTCCCTCCTAAAAATTCCTATAATATCATCTAACTCCCTCTCTTGTCATGTATCATTTCTCCCTTGGAATTTATCTCCCTTCTCAGGCTAGAAGCTCCTCCACAGCAAGATCCATCCCCAATTGATATCTGTCCCCCTGACAGTGATGTTTTGATGCCAAGAACATGGTACGTATTTAATAAATGTTTATGAGGGAGTGAGTGCATGAAAAGTACCATGTTGGCATAGGGTGTATCTCTTTAGAAAACTGTTGAGCACCATACAGGAATTCAGTAAAGTGGCAGGATATAAAATTGATGCACAGAAATCAGTGGCATTTCTATATACCAACAAAAAGACAGAAGAAAGAGAAATTAAGGAGTTGACCCCATTTACAATTGCACCCAAAACCATAAGATACCTAGGAATACATCTAACCAAAGAGGCAAAGAATCTGTACTCAGAAAA
>NW_027695512.1:0-352 GCF_054177405.1 Leptonychotes weddellii | reverse complement strand
GGAGGCACTTGTCTTGCATCTGAAATGCCTGCTCATTTTTCTTGTCTCCAGGATGCACCCCAGGCAACACCCCTGAGCTAGCACT
Organism: Leptonychotes weddellii; assembly: GCF_054177405.1. Taxonomy (NCBI): domain Eukaryota; kingdom Metazoa; phylum Chordata; class Mammalia; order Carnivora; family Phocidae; genus Leptonychotes; species Leptonychotes weddellii. The sequence continues at coordinate 267 of NW_027695512.1, read as the reverse complement.
CCCTGGGCTGGGCCTTCCTGGCCCTACTTCCTTAGGCTTCCAGCCCGGGGCCCCACTGTGATACGGACCAGGTCAGTCCTCTGGACCCCCCATCATTGCTGCCACATCACACACGCACCATCCTCTCTTCTCCAGGGAAATCCGATGACCTCTAAACTTCCCCTTTCACAAACAGGGGTAGGGAAGGGGTAGGTGAGTGGACGAGGGCCTCCATCCCACTGATACCGTCTGCATGCAATTTCTTCCCACCATAATCCTCCTAAACTC
>NW_027695511.1:0-352 GCF_054177405.1 Leptonychotes weddellii | reverse complement strand
GTGTTGTTGGAGTGGGGGGTGGGGAGGGAGGGATGGGGTGACTGGGTGGTAGACACTGGGGAGGGTATGTGCCCTGGTAAGCGCTGTGAATTTTGTAAGACTGTTGAATCTCAGATCTGTACCTCTGAAACAAATAATGCAATATATGTTAAGAAAAAAAAAGAAGAAGAAGAAGAAGGTAGCGGGAGGGGAAGAATGAAGCGGGGGAAATCGGAGGGGTGGACGAACCATGAGAGACGATGGACTCTGAAAAACAAACTGAGGGTTCTAGAGGGGAGGGGGGTGGGAGGATGGGTTGGCCTGGTGGTGGGTATTGAGGAGGGCACGTTCTGCATGGAGCACTGGGTGTTAT
>NW_027695510.1:0-352 GCF_054177405.1 Leptonychotes weddellii | reverse complement strand
TTTTAAAGGGCATTTCTTTAAAAAGTTCTGCCTTTGAGGTATAGAACATAAAACTCACCTGTAATTGTATTTGCAAAGTTAAAGCCACACTTCAACAAGGGTACTCCTGACAATTGCTTATCTTTTTTTTTTTTTTTAAAGATTTACTCATTCTTTTTTTTTTTTTTAAAGATTTTATTTATTTATTTGAGAGAGAGAGAATGAGAGAGAGAGAGAGTACATGAGAGGGGGGAGGGTCAGAGGGAGAAGCAGGCTCCCTGCCGAGCAGAGAGCCCGATGCGGGACTCGATCCAGGGACTCCAGGATCATGACCTGAGCCGAAGGCAGTCGCTTAACCAACTGAGCCACCCAG
>NW_027695509.1:0-352 GCF_054177405.1 Leptonychotes weddellii | reverse complement strand
TAAACCCATTCTTTTTCCTCTCTCTGTTCTTTTCCTTCTCCCCAACCTAGGGCAAGAGTAATGGTGGACTGGGGAAACTGGAAGGAAGCTGCAACTCTTTTTGGCTTTTACGCCTAGAAGTCCAAACTCTTAGGAAAAGGAAATGCCCTGGGACAAACAATCCCTCTTAGAAGAGTAGAGGAGGGGTGTTGATTCTTAACCCCCAGATTAGAAAGAGGTTCTGGAAATGGGGGCTCTTCTGGCCTGCTGGCTCATGTTAGGAAGTAAGAAGTGCTCAGATTAGAAATGGCTATGTGTGGTTTAGGAGAAGGTAACCACCCTCTCCTAATTTATTGACCCAGCTAGGACCATT
>NW_027695508.1:0-352 GCF_054177405.1 Leptonychotes weddellii | reverse complement strand
CTCCCTCTTAAAAGGATACAGGTGATGGCATTTAGGACCCAGCTGGATAATCCAGGATAATCTCTCCAACCCAACCTGCTTCACTCAATCACATCTGCAAGACTTGACCACACACTACCATAGGCAGTACATGGACAGTTTTCGGGGATTAGCGCCTAGTATCTTTGGGGGCCACCATTCAGCGCCCTGGAGGTGTCATTAGCGACTCTGAGAAATGCCTTTGCAAAATGGGGACACATCACGCGTTCAGGATTTCTCTTGCCCACTCCTCCGGTGGCGCCTGCCACAGAGGAAAGCTCAGCAAATGCTTCCTGAATGCATAAATGTATAGATGTTGTTCTGCTCTACCACT
>NW_027695507.1:0-352 GCF_054177405.1 Leptonychotes weddellii | reverse complement strand
CTGAGTGCCCAAGAAATTTGCCTTCAGATATTCCAATATCTGTGGTAACGCTCACAAATGATCACGACATCATTTCACAAAAATTGATACTAGAGGGGCAATTATTTTTCCAAGATTACACTAATCGTGCCCCTTAATCTTGTCAGAAGCTAAATTATGAATTTGTAGTGTAATAAAGTGAAAATAACATGCACTCTGGAGTCCAACTTCTCTGGGTCTTAACTTCAACTTTTCTCTTACTAGTTGGGTGCTCTCGGTCATATCACTTAATGTTCATTTTAATGATCAATTTCCCCATCTTTCAAAATAGTGATAATTATCTCAAAAGCTCCTGTGAAGTACATGAAATCAT
>NW_027695506.1:0-352 GCF_054177405.1 Leptonychotes weddellii | reverse complement strand
GCCTGGGCTGGTTCTTACTGTCCTAACCACCTCTGATCCTGTGTTGTAGGATCTCATGTAGGGACGCCTGGGTGGCTCAGTCAGTTAAGCGTCATGACTCTTGGTTTCAACTCAACTGGGTCATGATCTCAGGGTTCTGGGATTGAGTCCTGCGTTGGACTCCACACTCAGCATGGAGTTTGCTTGGGTTTCTATCTCTCTCCCTCTGCCTCTGCCCCTCCCCCCGCTTGAGCTCTCAATCTCCCTCTAAATGGATAAATGAAATCTTTTAAAAAAAAAAGAATCTGGGCGCCTGGGTGGCTCAGTTGGTTAAGCGACTGCCTTCGGCTCAGGTCATGATCCCAGGGTCCTG
>NW_027695505.1:0-352 GCF_054177405.1 Leptonychotes weddellii | reverse complement strand
TCTGACTCTTGATTTTGGCTCAGGCCATGATCTCAGGGTTTTGAGATCTAGCTCTATGTGGGGCTCTGCACTGGGCGTGGAGCCTGCTTAAGATTCTTTCACTCCCTCTGCCACTCCCCACCACGTTTCTCTCTTTAAAAAAATTAAAAAAAAAAATAATAATAATACAATAAAATGAAAAATAAAAAAGTAAAAACTACTCTAAGCTCTTAAGACCAAACTGTATCACAGCCTTCTTAATATTAATTCCAGGGACAAAGACACATCTTAAAAATTTTCTCCGCCAATTTGTAACTATAAGGCGTTCATATCAGTCTGTGTGTATGTCCACATATGTTGTAAATGTGGACAC
>NW_027695504.1:0-352 GCF_054177405.1 Leptonychotes weddellii | reverse complement strand
GCAAACATGGAGCTCCATTTCACCCTTGAGACTACAAGCTCAGAGTGATTGCGAAATGTGCTCAAGGCCACACAGGTGGTAAGTGGCAGGTCCACAAGCACCAAGAGCCCGTGTCTTGCTGCCCCAAGAGGAAAGCAAGCAAGAAGGTGGCTGCTTATATTTGGAGTGAGACAAAAAGGACTTTCAGTGTCTCCTAGGGAATTTAGCACACATCATCAAGTTTGAAAAGCAAACCCATTTGGGGCAAATATTTCCCTAGTAATAAAGCTAGTGCACTTGGCTAGAAAAATATCTGCTAATCCTTCTTATCACTGACCTCTTCAAAAATGCACCAGACTCATAATGTGCATAG
>NW_027695503.1:0-6634 GCF_054177405.1 Leptonychotes weddellii | reverse complement strand
TATTCATCCTCTCTGATGGCTGAGTAGTATTCCATTGTATATATGGACCACATCTTCTTTATGCATTCATCTGTTGAAGGGCATCTCGGCTCCTTCCACAGTTTGGCTCCAAAGACACAGACATAGTAAAAAGAAGGGGCCATATGCACCCCAATGTTCATAGCAGCAATGTCCACAAGTCAAGGCATTTCTGCAAAATATATTGCAAGCAAGACTGGATTGGGAGATGTCTCAGTCACTGAGCAGGCTCTGAGGACTCAGCAGCCTCCCACTAGAGCCCCCTCCCTACTGGACGCTCAGTTCCTGCCCCCCACCCTCACCGCCCACCCCCCCCTTTTCCTGCTGCTGCCTTCCAGCATGTCTCCTATCCAGAACCTCCACTCTTCTCACCCCTTTGCTGATGCAAGTAAGGGTGATGATCTGCTTCCTGCTGGCACTGAGGATTATATAGATATAAGAATTCAACAGAGAAACAGCAGGAAGACCCTTACTACCGTCCAAGGTGTCGCTGATGTTTAAGATAAAAAGAAACTAGCGAAGGCGTTTAAGAAGAAATTGGCCTGCAGTGGTCCTGTAATGGAGCATCCAGAATATGGAGAAGTAATTCCACTGCGGCGTGGCCAGTGCAGGAACATATGCGAGTTCCTCGTAGAGACTAGACTGGCTAAGGACGACCAGCTGAAGGCTCATGGGTTTTAAGTGCTTTTGGCTCACTGAAGCTTAAGTGAGGATTTCCCTGCAGTGAGTAGAATTTCTGTTCTGTCCCTTGTCACAAGTTGTAAAACCTCACAGCTTGCATAATGTATCCATTTGGGAGTCTGCTTCTAACTTGGACTAGTGTAACTCCTTCATGCAATAACTGAAAAGAGAAAGAAAAGAAAACAAAGACTGGATTGGGAGGATGGCTGGCCAACTCACAAATCACACACCAACCCGAAGCACAGAGCAGCACGGGACCTGGAGTAAAAATGGGCATCAGGACAATGGTGGGTTTGGGAAGGAGGTTGCAAATCTAGAGCTAACAAGGATGAAATTACTCTGCATAGTTGGCTCCCATGTTACCCTTGAACTAGAGAAGAGGGGCAGGGCCACAGCTGGCCTCTAAAGAGACAGGCTGTGCCAGTTAACAGAGACATTATCCCAGCAAACAAAGAGGGAACAGACTCACTTTGGCATAAGGGCAAAACTCCCTGATGTGGCTGGCCCTGGCTTTCATTCACACCCTACACTGCACAGGGAATTACTCCGTCCTTTGTCAATATAAAACTGCTGTAGAGCTAACCCCACCTTCTTTTTTTTCTCCTTCTTTCCTTCCTGTTTTTCTTCCTTTCTCTCTCTCTTCTTCCCTCTCTCTTCTCCTCCTTGTTCCCTCTTTCTTCTTGATTTAGACCAACACAGTCTTTGAAAGAAATCACACAAATCTCCAAATATGGACAAGTCTATAATCTCCTCCACCATCTTGCTTATCCAGTCACTCCTTCATTCCCTACCCTAGCCAAGCATGCTTATTCCTATGGATAAGCAAAGAGAAAATTATAATATAAAGATTAAGTAGTTTAGAAGAAGGCAATCAAACTGAGTAGGCAGAAAAAATATATGCCCTTCTAGAATGGCTTTATTAGTGAAAGTTAGGAAAAACCATAGAAAATCTCTAATGTGGATTTTCTAAAAGATTCCAGAAGACATTTTGTCTACTTAGTAAAAAACATGAAGTTTTAAAAAAAGGTATAACCTGGGAGCAGGAAAATTTGCTTTGAGATGAAAAATATGACCATTAAGTTTTCTCATGCCATGGAATTCGTGAACACAAGATGAGATTCTGTAGACTATGAATCAAGGGATGAGTAAAATAAGCTAGAGAAATTCTTCCAGAACCTCTAGGAAAAGTAGAAAATGTTGCCAGAAAAGTTTAAGCCTTTAGAAGACAGATCCAGGAAAGCTAAAATAAGTTTTATAAGAAGTCTAAAAGGAAAGAATTTAACAGATGGAGCAGCAAAAGTTAAAAAAGGAAGACAAAGAATGAGGGAGGGTGGCCAAAAGGTGCAAACCTCCAGTTATAAAATAAATAAGTCATAGCGATGAAATGTGCAACACTGTGACTATAGTTACTAATACTGTATTATTTATTTGTAAGTTGTTAAGAGTAGATCTTACAAGTTCTCATCACAAGAAAACAAATTTATAACTACGTATGGTGACGGATGTTAAAAAGGATTAGTGTGGTGATCATTCTGAGCTATATGCATATATCAAATCATGATGTTTTCCACTTGAAACTAATATAATGTTATTTGTCCAAAAAATGTAGATAAGAAGAAAAAGCAATAGAAAATAAAATTCATCCATGCTGAAGAAAGTCATGTGACTCCAAAGAGAATGGGCATATTCATTAAAACAGACTTAAATTTGATACAGCCTGATAAAATATTTAAATTTCAAGGCCAAAGAAAAAAATTTTGCAAGCATCAACACGGTGGGGTGAAGATAAGTGATTTACAAAAGCAAAACGTAAACTTTCAAGTTGGCACTAAACTTTTCCTGCAATACTGAATGGCAGAAGATCATGGAGCATTGTCTTCAGAGTTTAAGAAACCCATTCTCCTATCCAAGAATCCTATATCCAATCAAGTTGATGCATGGAGAAGAGAAAAGAAAAGATGAAGCATAATACTTATGCAGATTTCCAGAAAAATTACAAAAAGAAAGTGACAGCTGATGGAGATAAAAGTCAAGATCAGAAACCTAAGAAGGAAGGGGCGCCTGGGTGGCTCAGTCAGTTAAGCATCCAGCTTTTGATCTCAGCTCAGTTCAACCCCTGGGCATGGAGCCTATTGCGGGGCTTGAACTCACAACCCTGAGAAAAAGAAATAAACCTAAGTAGAAAGAAGACAGTATATAAAAAGAGGTTGTGCTTTTAGAGTGGTTAGCATGTGTCAAGCAAAAGTTCTTTACATTTAGTAACCCAGTCAATACTTAAAAGGTAAAATCCATAATGAATTTGTAAAAGGTATAAATTTTATGTGCTATATATCATGACACTTCAAAAAAACAGCAAAATCTAGTGGAACAATGAAAAAAATGATAAATTATAATCATGGAAAGAAACATTTAAAGGTTTCTCAGTCTTTGGTCATTCAAGACAAAAGTTAAGCATATAAAACAATTGAATATTGTATTTATATGTTAATTTATTGGATAGCAAATTGTAAATTATAGCAATATAGAAATATGTAGGACAAATTGTGTTTAAGGACACTGCCTACAGAGCTATACCCCATGGATTCTAAATGTGTTTCCCCCACTTAACTAGCTGGGTTTTGGGGAAAATACTTGCAAACTTTCTGCCTCGGTTTCCTTATTAGAAAGTGAAGAATATAATTGTTGTGATGATTAAATATATTTATACATATGAAATACTAATAATACTATAACAGCAGCAACTAATGAGGTATATATGGAATTTTGGACTTCACTAATAGAGAATGTTCTTCCTTTCAAAAGATATCCTAGGAATATTTACAAAAAATCGCAAGGCAATGTGCCACCAAAAACTCAATAAATTATTAAAGGTAGAAATTGTATGAACCACATATCTAAGCGCAATAAAACTCTAGGTGTGAACGATAAACAAACAAAAAAATCAGTCTACAAGGAAATTTTAAAACCCATTCCTATATAACTCCTGAATAAAAGAAGAAATCAAAGTGCACTTTTAAATTCTCTAGAATATGACCCCATGATATGTCTGTACATCAAACCTGGGTGATCATGATAAAACAACAAAACATCTAGAATACAACAGCAAAGAACATCTTTGTGACTTTAGAATAAGCAAGATTTTTAAACAAGAAATAAAAGCACCTCTTAAAGGGAAAAAAAAGGTGATGCATTGGATGATATTAAGATTATAAAACTATGTTCATCAAAAAGATACCACTGAGACAGTGAACAAAAACCTACAGAAGATACGATACGCATATGTAACAAAGATCTCATATCCAGAGATAATAACTTTTAAAACTCAATAAGACCTAACAGTCACTTCACAAAAGAAGATACCTAAATGGCCAGTAAACTATGAAAAATACTAACTTTGCGAATCAGAAAAATGCAAATTAAAGTCACAATATGAGAACATTACACACTCACCAGAATGGCTAGAATTAAAAAGGACAGTCAATACCAAATTTTGCAAGTATGTAGAGTAACCAAATATCCCAACCATCACTGGTGGAGATGAAACTAGTACAACCAGTTTGGAAAACTTGTTGGTGGTATCTACTAATGCTGAGTACATATATTCCGCATATATTCCCAATGAAAATGTATCTATATGTTCACCAACAGGCATCTACCAGAATGTTCATAGCAGCACTATTTAAGAAACTCTATAATTAGAAATGACCAAAAAAAACCCAGAAATGATCCACATGTCCATAAATAGTAGAATAGATGAGTACATTGGGATGAATTCACAGAATGGAATATTGTGGAGCAATGAGAGTGAATAAGTTATAACTACATATAATAATACAGCTGAAGCTCACAAATAATGTTGAGCCAAAGAAGTTACATAAAAAGACCACAAGCTGTATGTTTCCATTTATATAAAGTACAAAAAAAAGAAAAATTAATCTGTGCTATTCAAAGTTGAGATGTTAGTTACTTCTGAGAGGACTGTAACTAGAAGGGAGAGTTCCGGGAAGCTGGGTATATTCGATTTCTTGATCGAATATAGGTTTGTTCAGTTGTGGCTGGTTACTGAATGTGTTCAGTTTGTAAGAACTCATTGAGCTTTGGGGCGCCTGGGTGGCTGTCGGTTAGGCATCTGCCTTTGCTCAGGTCATGTTCTCAGGGTCCTGGGATCGAGTCCTGCATCAGGGTCCCTGCTCAGCGGAGAGTCTGCTTCTCCCTCTGCGCCCCCCACTCATGTTGCTCGTGCTCTCTCTCTCTCAAATAAATAAATAAAATCTTTAAAAAAAAAAGTCATTGAGCTTTATGGCTACAGCATGAACACTTTTCTCTATGTACATTAACTATTCTTCAATAAAATATTTTAAAAATCTTATGGGATTAGGTCAAGAGTGTACTCAGGAAAATGCAGAGCATTTTATGCTTAACAAAAGAATACCACTCAAGAAGCTATAAAAATAACAACAAAATGAAACTAAGAAGTAGAAGCAGGAAAAGGGGAATTAATGGAGATTAAAAACCAGAATTTAATTAATTGCAAAATAGGAAGAGGCAAAATTGATAAATAAATCCAAGCACTAGTTCTTTGAAAAAACCAAAAGAGGACACCTGGGTGGCTTAGTCGTTAAGCATCTGCCTTCAGCTCAGGTCATGGTCCCAGGGTCCTGGGATCGAGCCCCGAGTCGGGCTCCCTGCTCAGCGGGAAGCCTGCTTCTCCCTCTCCCACTCCCCCTGCTTGTGTTCCCTCTCTCACTGTGTCTCTCTGTCAAATAAATAAATAAAATCTTAAAAAAAAAAAAGATAAATAAACAAAGTTCTGGAAATACTAAATGAGACCAAAAAAAAAAAAGAAAAAGGAAAAAGAGGCAAAACCCAAATTTAAACAAACCAAGGGAGAGAAAGGATATTATTACAGATCAGTTTTTCTCAGCTTTGGCACTATTTTCATTTGGGCCAGGCAATTCCTTGTATAGGGGGCTATCTTCTGCATTGTAGGATGTTTAGCAGGTTCCCTGGAGTCTACCACCTAGATGCCAGTAGCATGAGCACCCCCAGCTATGACATTCAAAAGTGTCTCCATACATTACCACGTCCCCTGCAGAAGCAGATCACCCCCAGTTGAGAAGCACCCGCCATAAATTGCAATGTGAAAGAATGTATAAATCCATGTTTAAAACATTAAACATGTGAATGAAAAAACTATTTTCTAGGAAAATACACATTGTGAAAAATTGATTGAAAATGTGGTAGAGGGACGCCTGGGTGGCTCAGCCGGTTAAGCATCTGCCTTCACCTCAGGTCATGATCCCAGCGTCCTGGGATCGAGTCCCACATTGGGCTCCTTGCTCATCGGGGAGCCTGCTTCTCCCTCTGCCTGCCACTCCCCCTGCTTGTGCTCTCTCTCTCTCTCGGACATATTAAATAAATAAAATCTTTTTTTAAAAAAGAAAGAAAATGTGGTAGAAAAGCTCAGTAAACAAATAACAAAGACATTGAAATTTTTATTAAAGCCACATTATCAAAAAATGCAAATTCTGCACTTTCTATGCTGTTACATTAATTTTGTCTATTCATTCCCTGGTAATTATTGTAACAGACGATTCCTTTTAAACTTCTAAGACTAGACCATTCTTCTCCTATCTAGAATGTTATAAAGAGGAGCAATAGAATAGAAATACAATGAAAGATACATATAGGATGCTCCTCTCTTCCAGGTATAGATAGGGCACCTCTCAAATGAAGTTTATGACCTATTTCAGGGAAGAAGGGCAAGATTGTGAGAGGTCACTGTGACCTAAGCCTCTGCCATTTTTCTCAAACTCGTTAAGCTTAAAATATTCAATATGCCAAGGTGCCACATTTTGGGGCAGTATGACCTGAACTCCATCAAAACCATTCTGTTCAAACTTCTAAATAGCCTACCCATCTGAACTTTGAGTGA
>NW_027695502.1:0-352 GCF_054177405.1 Leptonychotes weddellii | reverse complement strand
CTCATATCAGTGAGGTCATATGATACATGTCTTGTGAGAATGTGTTCTAATCTGGAGATGGTAATACAATTATATGAAAACGTTATCTCACATCAATGTGGGAGAGAAGTCCAAACACAAACCCATAAAATCATGTTATTTGAGATTGCTCCTAGTTCTGAATTCTGGAGGAAATAGCAGATGAATCTATGGAATCACCATCAGTAATCTTTGAGAAATCAATAATGGGAGGACTGTCAGAGGGTTGAAAAGGAAGGAAGAAGGGCAAATTCAGGAAATATAAATTAAGAGTGAATAAATCAGTAAGAAGGATGTATTTCGGTAACTCTTCTAGAATAGAGTTTTTTATTAG
>NW_027695501.1:0-352 GCF_054177405.1 Leptonychotes weddellii | reverse complement strand
GCGCCTGGGTGGCTCAGTCATTAAGCATCTGCCTTCAGCTCAGGTCATGATCCCAGGGTCCTGGGATCGAGCCCCGCATCGGGCTCCCTGCTCAGTGGGAAGCCTGCTTCTCCCTCTCCCACTCTCCCTGCTTGTGTTTCCTCTCTCGCTGTGTCTCTCTCTATCAAATAAGTGAAATCTTTAAAAAAAAAAAAAAAAAGAATGTCCAGAAGTATGCAAGTTACTTTCTTGTGTGGTTTAAAAATTATGCTTTGGGGGTGCTTGGGTGGCTCAGTCAGTTAAGTGTCTGACTCTTTTTTTTTTTTTTTTAAGATTTTATTTATTTATTTGAGAGAGAGATAGTGACAAAGAT
>NW_027695500.1:0-353 GCF_054177405.1 Leptonychotes weddellii | reverse complement strand
CATTTAAGGGCCTATGTGATGACAAAGACTCCCTCCTTGACCAAACTTTAGTCAGGCTCCTTTGAGTTTTCTTCTGTACTAGGTCTAAACTTTGGCCCACTGAATGCATTTGTAGCAAAGAATCCTGTTAAGCCAGTGTATCAAGAATGCCCCTCTGGGGCGCCTGGGTGGCTCAGTTGGTTAAGCGACTGCCTTCGGCTCAGGTCATGATCCTGGAGTCCCTGGATCGAGTCCCGCATCGGGCTCCCTGCTCGGCAAGGAGCTTGCTTCTCCCTCTGACCCTCCCCCCTCTCATGTGCTCTCTCTCTCTCATTCTCTGTCTCAAATAAATAAATAAAATCTTTAAAAAAAAA
>NW_027695499.1:0-353 GCF_054177405.1 Leptonychotes weddellii | reverse complement strand
TGTGTCTCCTTGAGGGGTAGTGGTGGCTCGGGGCTCCCCCATGTCAGAGCCTTCCCCTAGGTGGTGATGGGGTCCTGCATAGCAGCATTTCCCGAAGCCCTCAGGGAGGGGAAACAGTGGTTCATTAGGGCTGGAATCATCCAGAAGCTTCTGAGATGCTTCCACAGACCAGGAGGTTAGTTAGGTCCTTGGGTTGTGAGCCCAGAGCATTTCTCCCCAAAAGCAGTGAGAGTGGGCTCACCTTCTCTTATGATGCCCTGCCTGCGGCGTCCCAGAGCCCAAGCAGTGCCTGGTGCACGCGGCAAATGAACAAATGCACGAATGAATGAACAGACACACGAATGAATGAATGA
>NW_027695498.1:0-353 GCF_054177405.1 Leptonychotes weddellii | reverse complement strand
AGAGACAATATACAGTAACAATCACCTTACAGGCAATACAATGGCACTAAGTTCATATCTTTCAATAGTTACCCTGAATGTAAATGGGGCAAATGCCCCAATAATCTCAGGAAACAAATTGAGGGTTGCTGGAGTGGTGGGGGGTGGGAGGGATGGGGTGGCTGGGTGACAGACATTGGGGAGGGTATGTGCTATGGTGAGCGCTAATGAAGGGTGGGAAATTGGAAGGGGAGACGAACCATGAGAGACTATGGACTCTGAGAAACAAACTGAGGGTTTTAGAGGGGAGGGAGGTGGGGGAATGGGTTAGCCCGGTGATGGGTATTAAGGAGGGCACGTATTGCATGGAGCAC
>NW_027695497.1:0-353 GCF_054177405.1 Leptonychotes weddellii | reverse complement strand
AAGGAAAAAAATTCCCCTGTTTGAAACACTGCATTACATAATTTTACCTGCCCAAACAGACCATTTACAAATATTAGGTCAATAAACTGCTAACATCCATAAAAAGGTAGCTTTCTTACTAAAATGCAAGAATTTAAAAGATTGGTATCTAAACAAGAAAAGACAAAAACAAACTGGAATGAAAACCTAGACATCACATCTAAAATCGGGGCTTTTTGTTTGGGCCTTCATACTCTTCTCTCCCTCTACCATATCCTGCTGGAGTTCCAGGCCCCATTCCTCTAGGACCCTGTCCACCCACAGGTCCCGCACCTCCCTGCCCAAAGCGCTCAGTACGCATGTCGCTTCCCATC
>NW_027695496.1:0-353 GCF_054177405.1 Leptonychotes weddellii | reverse complement strand
AACCACGTCTCCATCTGGGCAAGGAGGCACGGAATGATGGGGAGCACACAGCCGCAAGCCCCTAGAGAAAAACTGGAAGGACAGATGTGACCAGGAGAGGGAAATGCAGTTTCTGGGAGCTCACACTGGAAAACGAGGCTTCACCATTATAGATGGTGATGGTACAGAACACATGGGAGGCTGGACCTGTGACAGGATCACTTTGGGAGTAAAAAGGCACTGGTCACTGCTGTCGTCAGCTGAAAGACACATAATCCAGCACCATTCGAATTAGACATTTTACGTGGGGAAGACACCTGCCCCCAAACACACCTGATTGAGCCAGAAGCTCCTAATGCCTGGAAAAGCTCAGC
>NW_027695495.1:0-353 GCF_054177405.1 Leptonychotes weddellii | reverse complement strand
TGAGAAAACCAATGCATGGCCAACAGTGTTCCGACGGCGAATGCTGTTCCCGTGCCGAACCTCGAATTCTTAGGTATCTTAGTCTACTACATGTCGCACAAGTCTAGCACTCACAGACACTTTGCACTGTAAGTTGGCTGGAGCACCTGGGGAGCGTGTGAAGGGCAAGCGAAGGGGAGGCCACAGGAGCAGAGCGCTGGTCGGGGGGACCTGGCGGGGGAGCACACTTGGCACTGGGGGCGTCCATGCGGTTCAGCCATATGGCATTGACTGCAGTGGGGGACTATCCCAGGGACCAAGTTCTGGCCAACCGTTGCCTCGGGGGCTTCCCACTTCTTCCTGGGGGAGTCCGA
>NW_027695494.1:0-353 GCF_054177405.1 Leptonychotes weddellii | reverse complement strand
AAAATGTGTAGCGAAGGAAAAGATGAAGAAAGGAAGGTCCTTTGACTTGCCAACTGTCCTCTTGGCCAACACACATTAAGAACAGTTCTGTTGGGGTGCCTGGGTGGCTCAGTTGGTTAAGCGACTGCCTTCGGCTCAGGTCATGATCCCGGAATCCCGGGATCGAGTCCCGCATCGGGCTCCCTGCTCGGCAGGGAGTCTGCTTCTCCCTCTGACCCTCCTCCCTCTCATGCTCTCTGTCTCTTATTGTCTCTCTCGCAAATAAATAAAGTCTTAAAAAAAAATTTAAAAAAAAAAAAGAACAGTTCTGTTAACACCTTTTATGTCACAAGGATTTGGGTAAAGTATGGGTC
>NW_027695493.1:0-353 GCF_054177405.1 Leptonychotes weddellii | reverse complement strand
CCCTGCTGAGCAGGGAGCCTGATGTGGGCTTGATCCCAGGACCCTGGGATCATGACCTGAGCCAAAGACAGACCCTTAACCTACTGAGCCATCCAGGAGCCCCTTTAAAGATTTTCTTAGAGAGAGAGAGAGAGAGCATGTGTGTGTGTGGGGGGGGGGAGGGCAGAGGGGGAGGGAGAGGAAGAAGGAAAGAATCCCAAGCAGATTCCAGGCTGAGCATGGAGCCCAACTCTGTGCTCCATCTCACAACCCTGAGATCCTGACCTGAGCCGAAACCAAGAGTGAGACACTCAACTGACTGAGCCAGCCAGGTGCACCAAGATATCACTTCATTTTTTAAAAAGGGAGGAGGT
>NW_027695492.1:0-6635 GCF_054177405.1 Leptonychotes weddellii | reverse complement strand
TTTCTTTCTTTCTTTCTTTATTTTATTTTTATTATTATTATTTTTTTAAAGATTTTATTTATTCATTTGACAGAGAGAGAGATAGTGAGAGCAGGAACACAGGCGGGGGAGCGGGAGAGAGAGAGAAGCAGGCTTCCCGCGGAGCAGGGAACCCGATGCGGGGCTCGATCCCAGGACCCTGGGATCATGACCTGAGCCGAAGGCAGCCGCTTACCGACTGAGCCACCCAGGCGCCCCTAGCTCCTCCTTTTCATCTTTTTAAAGTTTGCTGGAGAAATGATAGTGTTAATATTTCAAAGCGCTTGGGAATCAGATAGACCAGGAACTGAAATCCTGGCTCTATCCTTGGTGTGAACTTTCTCTGCCTCAGTTTCCTTATCTCTAAATGGGTGCTAATATGAAGACTACATGAGATGATATTTATAAAGCACTTGTTCTAGTGCATGGCTACATAGTATAAGCACTCCACAGTTGACAGCTATTTTAATCTTTTTATTCTCTCTCTTTGTTGTTCTTTTAAATTTTGGGTCCCCCCCCCCACCACCACCTCTTCTCCTTTCTGGTCTTTATTACTCAGCCTTCTCTTTCCTCCCCAGTGATGTAGTTAGTGTATCTACGGCCTTTGCCTGCAACCTAATCCAGTGACTCTCAAACAAGGGGCTGTATTGGGAAGGATTTTTAACTATTCAACTATTTTAACTATGCAAAAGCCTGAGGGAAGCCTTAAATTCTGCTGTTTAAAAAAGTGTGTTCAGATTTTTCTATTTTATATTTACCTTAAATCCTCTCTAGAAAAACTAAGACTATACATTAATAAGTAATTCTCATCCCTTCCCCTGGCTTCTCTAACTTCTTAGCACTCAGAGATCCCATTTCCTTCAAATATCATTTCATTCACACACGTTCTTAGGCTTTGTTTATCTCTTGGGTGAAATCAATGACTAATAATTTGTGCACATGTATAAAAGGGAGGGAGTCTATTCTTTCTTCCCTCCTGACCTCTAGTTTTTTGCATGTAGATTTTTGTTTGGCTTGCAGGTGTTATTCAATGTTATTTGGTAAGAGGAAATCTACAGTGATAACTGGTGCCCCCTATCATACTTGACTTTCCCTTATGATCTTAACTTTGCTAGTGAAGACCCTATTTTTTCTCTTTTCTGTATTTCTCTTTCCTTTTTTAGAGAATGTGCCATATTTTATTTTGGAATATGTCATATGTTACCTTGAGAATATGGACTCCAGATAAAATTTGTCCTGAATTGCTTAGTTTGTTCCTACGAAAACAATTAACTAATTGCAAGCCAAATGATGCACAGACTGAGGCTGGCTCGTGCCAATTCTTGGTTTAGTAATTTACTATAGGTTATTGAAGCTATTTGGTGTTTTAATTTTACAAATTGCTTCAAGAGGATTTTATTAGGTAAGATACATATGTAACATCATTTTACAAAGAAGGAAAGCTAAGATACTGATAACTAAGATAGCATGTGGCTTAGCACACTGTGAAGGCCACAGGTCTGGAATAGGATTTCTTGGGTTTGAACTCCAAATTCTTCAGGTATTTTTCATGTGATTTTGAACAAGTTACTTAGTTTTTTGGTACTTTGTTGTTTTTGTTTTTTAATCTGCATAGTGGGCTTAATAATGAACCTTTTAGTTTAGCTCAGAGCCTGGTGCATAAATAGTATTATTTCCTTGGTGATTTTTAATTTTCAGGATAAAACTGTCAAAACTGGTCTGCAATGAACTGAAACATAATTACACTTAATAGCTCAATCTCCATGTCTCGGGACCCTTTGTTGTTGGGTTCCTTTTATCCAGAAAAAGCTGTCCTTTACCTCAGCATTATACTTGGACATTGGGGAACAAGAAGTAGCATATGTATAAAATGAAGTTGAAAAAGAAGTTGATGATTTAAATAAATGAGCATTGTTTCTTATAAAACCCAGGAAGGATAAAGAGCCCCACTCAGTTCATTAACCAGCTACTAAATGGTGTTTGTGTTATCCCCATGAATACTAAATGAATTCATTATGATATGTGCTATTACAGTGAATAGCAAATGAATTCATAACGATGGGCTCCATAAAAATATTCCTAATGGAGAAGTTATGCATTATCAAGCTGGTTTCTAGAGTAACTGAGGCTTACATTTAAATGGGGGAAATAAATAATACCAGGCACAACATGGGTTAGTTGGAGTTATTTGAGTAGGGTCTACAGAACTGAAAACACCACTCATGTCTTGGTGATTATGTCCTTAGCCTCAGATGACTCTCAGTTTTTGGTTTCTGTCCTTTATTATTGATGGCTGATGTCTATTCTGTCTTTGATTCAAAGAGACGGATGCGACCATATGCATCTGGTCAACAGTAAACCTTTGGTTTGTGATGACACAGATTAGGTGAGAAAGCTTGAAAAGTTTTCAACCTTTTCTGTCCAGAGGCTATCTGAAGGAATGGCTACCACACTTGACCAATCTGCAGGTCAGTTGCTGTACATAAAATCCAGTGAACCCCTCATCTGCCCGCTTTTTCTCAGCAGAATAAAATAAATGGTGTACCCTTGAAGTAATATTTGAATTTTATTGACCATCGTAAATAGATTATGAAGTCATGGCAGCAACAAAAGCACAGATGGTGTCTTATTATAAACCTGCAAACTACAAGTGATGAGCCTGAAGACCACTCAGAGGGCACTTGTGGGCCATCAGTGGTCTAGAAATCACACTATGATAGCCTCTCATCTAAAGGTATAATTAATTTCTTAGGAAAAAAAAATTACACAGCTTCTTGGTTCATAATAAAATTAAAATACTTCCAGGGCTTAATTTTCAAGAACCAGCAGTTTTATATGTCACCCTAATTTATTATTATATTTGAGCCTATGAGAGTAAAATTTACCAAGAAGTATAAGAAGTAGAAGAAATAGAGAGCAGAACTTTACTAGTGCAAGCAGTTTAACAATTCAATTAAGAAACATTACTTGCAACCTGTAGTGTGCAAAGCATTATGGGGGATACATAAATAAGACACTGTGGTAGTCCTTAAGAAATTCTCAATATAGTCTGTCATGTACATAGTTTTTGGGAGGGAAATGAAATATTTTAATCTGATGGTAACACATAATAGTGTATAGGGAGCACTCCCAGCTCCAAGAGTTCCCCTTCAGATTTCAAGGGAATTCTTAATAATAACTGGATTTGCTAGAGCCTGGCCCCTGCCCATGGGAAGGAGAGACAGACAATGGAGATGGAGTGGGCAAAGCTCTGAGGTCTGCTCTCTTGTCACTCACAGATCCAGTTCTGAGCAGAACTCTTGTAATCCACCAGCTCCTCAGGTTGAAACCACAAGCCAATCTCTTTCTCTGCACTCTCATGGAATCGCTGCCATGGATAATGTTCTTGCCAATGTGGATTCAGAGGTCCCCATGGATGGTCCCAGGCTTGGAGTCTATAGGGTTGGTCTCCACGAGGCTCACTCGGCTTGTCTTCACCACATTCGGCTCCTCCCAGACCATGGCAACCACAGGCCCTGATTGCATGTACTTCACCAGGCCGGCAAAGAATGGATGGTCCTTTAGGTCAATGTAGTGTTCCTTGAGAAGATCTTCAGAAGCCTGAATGAATTTCATAGCAATCAGGCAGAATCCCTTTTGCTCAAAACACTTGATGATCTCTCCCACCAGGCTGCGCTGGACCCCATCAGGCTTGATGACAATAAGGTACATTCACTGTTGGCCATGGTCCTGGGGATAGAGAGCCCTCCAACTGTTGAGGCTACAACTCCATCTGGTGCCACCCTGTCATGTACATATTTAACCATGATACAAGTTAGACTGGGATAAGACTTAGAACCGATATACACATGATGGAATGTGAATAGTGGCAAAATAACAGCAAACAATTCTATTGATAAGGAAAATGTGTCCTAAGATAGCCGACCAAGCCAGCGAGAGGGTCCCAGTCCTTGCCCCGGGGCTTTTCCAGGTTCTTCTCCCCGCTCTGCTTCCCGCATGTGCCCATCCGGGTTCTTCTCACTGCCCCGCCTTGCAAACGCACCAAAAGCGCCGAGTATGCGGAAGTAGAAGTGTATAGATTCCCCCTTTGTTTGTGCTGGGGGCTCAGATCTTTGGAGATCACCCTCCTCTGAGCCCACAGGCATTAAATAAACCTTCTATCCTCCAAGATCTGTGAGTGCCACTTGGTTCTTCTGTCGGGCAATCCAGTCCAGGTTCTGTAACACTATCGCACTTGCTATGTGCCACAAACTTTTCTAAGCACTTCACAAAAATTAACTCATTTAGTCCTCACAACAAACCTATGAATTAGGCACTATTGTTATCTCCAATTTGAATGTGAAGAAACTGAGTCACAGATGGTGAAGTAACTCAGAGATAGCTAACTGACCAAGACTTTTTCTTGCTTTCCTTGCAGGACAGAGCATTGTTACTGAGAAGCAGCTACCACCTGTAGAAAATGTTGAGGTTGTAGAAGAGGGTGGAGCCACAAGATTGAACATGGATTCCTGATACCATGAGAAAGATTGGACTTTGCAAAAAAAAAAAAAAAGTGGTGTCAAATGTGGAGAGATATAAAATTGGATGATTTATGGAAAGAGGCACAAAAAGTTCAATAATTAGAACATCAATGGTATTTTTAAAAAAGATTTATTTATTTTAGAGGGAAAGAGAGAGAGAGAGAGCATGGTGGGAGGGGTAAAGGGAATCTTCAAGCACACTCCTCGCTGAGCATGGAGCCCCACATGGGACTAGATCCCACAATCCAGGAGGAGATCATGACCTGAGCCGGAACCAAGAGTGGGATGTTCAACCCACTGAGCCACCCAGGCGCCCCTGGTATTTTTAAGTAAGTGGTTCATGGAAGTAGTAATACATGGAAATGGTTTCCAAATTATACCTAATTACAGAAAGAACAGGACACAATAAAGTGAGGATAGTAAGCAAAACCTGCTCTTCTGAGGCGTTTGGTGTTGGTGGCCAGGAGAGTGAGGATGAGATTAGGTATAGGGTATGTTTTAAAAGGAGAGCATTACAAAATAAGCATGGAGTAGATTTAAGAATGACTGTGGGATGGAAGGAGTCAAGGGAGACAGACTGAAGATGTAATCACCCTTTATAGTATATGTTTTGTACACTCCTGGTAGCCTAGGAAATTGGCCAAAAATGCAGGGTTTTTTGTTAGTTATAGTGATTGGACACCATTGTGTGAGAAAACATATGGCTTGATAGTGATCTCCCCTCTTTACTTTTTATTTAACTTTATTTTAATTAATTAATTTTTATTTATTTAATTTGTTATATATCTTCCCTCTCTTTATTGAAGGTCCAGAGTCTGAAAGATTGCCAAAAATTTCATCAGGAAACATTGAAGTGATATTGAAATGGACCAAATGTTGAAAAATTTTAAAAATTCTTCCTGGCTTCCCTAAAGGGACTCCCTGGGTTCACTTCCTTCTCTGTCTTGGTGTTGAGCTAATTTCCTTCCCTCTTTGGATCACAATCACAAATGAAGTAGGTCCATCAGCTAATGAAGAGCTTGAGCTAATTGTTCAATGTTTGGCCCATTTCAATATCATTTCAATGTCTTCTGATGAAATTTTTGGCAATTTTTCAGGCTCTAGACCTTCAATATAGAAAGTACTAAAACACACACACACATTCATACACATTCACTTACACGTACATGCACATGCACATACCACTCTAGTCAATATAATTATAATACACAAAATCTATAGTTTTGAGCAATTTCCTTTATTACCTAAATATATAATATATATTGTGAATCAAGTAACTTTAATTACCTTAACTTTATTAAAACAACAGCATTAGTACTTGTCTAACTTGTTATTTGCACGTTATACTTTCAAAAATGAGGGAACTTATCACATAGCACCAGTAATATGTTAAATGAAGTAAATGTAATTAAACATGAGCTTTAACACATTATCTCATTTAACCCTCGCAGAAATCCCATGAAACAGGTATTATTATGCTGTTTTACAGCTGAAGAAACATGCTAAGTTACTTATCTAAGGTCACACAGGGTGGAGAGGAAAAGCCTGTTCCTGAATGGATTCCAGGTATCTGACTAGTGCCTTCCCCTGCCTTATACTGGTTTCGTTCGTACTTAAAATTGAAAGTAGAAGGCAAGTATAAACTTAAACCCCACTGTGCTATTAAAAATCATGTTTTTTTAGTGTAATGACTTCTAAAAACTGTTCACAGTCTTGTACTGTGGCTTAACACCTCAGCAGAAATAGCTCTTGGCACTTCCAAAGTGGGACCAGTTTATACAGCCTAAAAATGCCCTCAAATAAGGCTACTTAGTAGCAACTCCACTGACAACTTCTTGAGTGTAAAATACAAAGAGAGTCTAGATGGGAAGGAATAATTTTGTGCGGGGGAAATATTATTTTTTTTTAAAGATTTTATTTATTCATTTGAGACACAGAGATACAGAGAGAGAGAGAGCATGAGCAGGGAGAGAGGCAGAGGGAGAGGGAGAAGCAGGCTCCCCGTTGAGCAGGGAGCCCGATGCGGGGCTCGATCCCAGGACGCTGGGATCATGACCTGAGCCGAAGGCAGACGCTTAACCATCTGAGCCACCCAGG
>NW_027695491.1:0-353 GCF_054177405.1 Leptonychotes weddellii | reverse complement strand
GGGGGGTGGGGGCCGGGCTATCAGGACCTCGAGGGGAGAGTGAGAAGCTCACTGCCCCCAGCAGCTTTCTCCAGCCAAGTTCCAGCGGGTATGAAGCCCAGTGGGTGACCCCATGGGATGAGGCCGCTTTCCCCTTTGGTCCTCCCTGGGGAGCAGGGGGGCTCTGTGATTGGCCCCCAGGGGAGAGATGCTGGGTCTGCAAGCCCCGCCGCACGCACTCTCACCCTCAGCATTGGACGTGGAGGCACAGAGGTGCGACCAGCTGCAGGTCCTGAACCGAGACACCCAGAGAACGTGTGATCGGAGTGCAGGATCCTCGAGGGCAATGGTCAAGAAAGAACTGTTGAGATGTT
>NW_027695490.1:0-353 GCF_054177405.1 Leptonychotes weddellii | reverse complement strand
CGTCCATGTTGTAACATGTATCGATACTTCCTTCTTTTTATGGCAACTCATATTCCCTTATATAGATACACCATGTTGTATTTATACATTGATCAGTTGAATATTTGGGTTGTTTCTCCTCTTTGGCTTTTATGAATAAATCTGCTATTTCTGTACATGCTTTGGTGTGGATGTATGTTTTCATCTCTTGCTTATTCATTTTTATAGTAACTAAAGTCATACTTTGTCTAAGCATGTTGCTTTCTGAGATTTGCTTAGTAAAACCGTATTAGATTCCCTACGAAATGAGATCTCTGGGGTCTCAATGCAACTTTTATCAAATGTCTGGGTGCATCAATTTGCCCTCCTGCCAA
>NW_027695489.1:0-353 GCF_054177405.1 Leptonychotes weddellii | reverse complement strand
GGGGGGTGGGGGCCGGGCTATCAGGACCTCGAGGGGAGAGTGAGAAGCTCACTGCCCCCAGCAGCTTTCTCCAGCCAAGTTCCAGCGGGTATGAAGCCCAGTGGGTGACCCCATGGGATGAGGCCGCTTTCCCCTTTGGTCCTCCCTGGGGAGCAGGGGGGCTCTGTGATTGGCCCCCGGGGGAGAGATGCTGGGTCTGCAAGCCCCGCCGCACGCACTCTCACCCTCAGCATTGGACGTGGAGGCGCAGAGGTGCGACCAGCTGCAGGTCCTGAACCGAGACACCCAGAGAACGTGTGATCGGAGTGCAGGATCCTCGAGGGCAATGGTCAAGAAAGAACTGTTGAGATGTT
>NW_027695488.1:0-353 GCF_054177405.1 Leptonychotes weddellii | reverse complement strand
GGCTCAGGGCCAAGCTGCTGAGATCCTGCAAGCTTCCTCACATGTTCTTCTGACTCAGTCCCCTGGGGGTGTTGGAGGGTAAGGCCCCTAAACTTCTGGGTGCCTGAGTGGGTGGGGGGCGAACATGGAGATCCGTGTTCAGAGCTGGCTCCCGGCAAGGCTGCAGGACCTGGTTTACTTCTAAACCTCTCCACCTGCTGTTTCAGACTGGGCTTTTAGGATAGAAGAGAAAGAAAACCAGAGAGGATCTACTGGCCCATTTTATTGAAAAGTATATAAGTGTGGCTTGAATGACGTCATTACAACCTCACTTCTTTCCCCCTTCTCTCCTCCTCTGCTTCCTCCCCACCTCT
>NW_027695487.1:0-353 GCF_054177405.1 Leptonychotes weddellii | reverse complement strand
ACATCATCTGCTCGGGTTTCATCCTCCTCAACACCAAGCGCCGGGTTCAGACTAGCAGATCTGACCTTCGGTGGCATGTAGATGAGCCCATGATTGATCACGGAGCATCGGCAGAATATTGTCTATTTCATTCATGCATCACTGGCTTATTCCACGTGTGTCTTTAAAGCCTGATGTGTGCCAGGACAGTGGGACGACAGAACAATGCCTGGTCCCCACACAGCCCCCACCGCATGAAGAACCAGAGGCGACTGCCTTGGATGATGTTGACATAGTAAAGGGAGTTAAGGTCCAACGTTTATTGGAAAAAAGAATGACCTTCGCAATGGGACATCATTCGGTTCCCCACACCC
>NW_027695486.1:0-353 GCF_054177405.1 Leptonychotes weddellii | reverse complement strand
CTATAGCCTAACTTCCTTCTCAGTCCAGGACTTCTTACACTCCATTCCATCCACATGGGTAGATCCCAAGAGCACTCCTAACAGATTTCCTGCATGCTAATCTTCATCTCAAGATCTGCTTCCAAGGGCACCCAACCACGGGCAGGTCATGAATAAATAAAGAATACCCACTATTTCCACTTCTTTTTTTTTTTTTTTTTAAGATTTTATTTATTTATTTGACAGAGAGAGACACAGCGAGAGAGGGAACACAAGCAGGGGGAGGGGGAGAGGGAGAAGCAGGCTCCCCGCAGAGCAGGGAGCCCGATGCGGGACTCGATCCCGGGACTCCAGGATCATGACCTGAGCCGAAG
>NW_027695485.1:0-353 GCF_054177405.1 Leptonychotes weddellii | reverse complement strand
GACCTCCAGTGAGTCACCAGATCATACAGACGTGCCTTGGCCACTTGTTTCCTTTTTCACTGACATTTCTCTTGTCTAAGTGACTATCACCTCATCTAGACTATTGGGAAAGGCAAAATAGAGCAGCATTAAGAACATGGGAATGAGGGGCGCCTGGGTGGCTCAGCCGGTTAAGCGTCTGCCTTCGGCTCAGGTCATGGTCCCAGGGTCCTGGGATCGAGCCCCGCATCGGGCTCCCTGCTCGGCGGGAAGCCTGCTTCTCCCTCTCCCACTCCCCCTGCTCGTGTTCCCTCTCTCGCTGTGTCTCTCTCTGTCAAATAAATAAATAAAATCTTTAAAAAAAAAAAAAAAAA
>NW_027695484.1:0-353 GCF_054177405.1 Leptonychotes weddellii | reverse complement strand
TTTTTTTTTTTTTTTAAATGAGTCACAGGGCCACCCGGAGCACTGGAGTGGTGTTCGCTTCCTTGCTCCTCAGAAGAAGTGGCCAGAACATTTAGAATCCCATTTTCCCAGGCAGAGTGACTCCTGAGGGCTCCAGCCTCGTGCAGAGATCTCAGTTCTCGCTCCTCACCCCTCATGGTCATCAGGTACCCACCTCCCCTGGCTCAGCTTGCATTTAGTCCCTGGGCTCCCATCCTGGGGCTGATATCTGGGTCCTGTTGGCCACAGTAGGATCAGCTCATGCTTAGTGCTCTGGCTTACAATTTCCCCCCATTTCTGGCCACTGATGATTTCTCCTTCTTTATTTTGAGATT
>NW_027695483.1:0-353 GCF_054177405.1 Leptonychotes weddellii | reverse complement strand
TCCTCTGAGAGTCACATACATCCAGTTCCCACATGGCCAGCAGTGATGATGCCGGTTTTTTGGTAGTAATGATGGGGGAAAATACAATTTCTGTCATGGTAAAAAGAGGTTGCAGTGATGATAAAGAATGTAGGAAAGGACACCAATGTATCTTTTTTTTTTTTTTTTAAAGATTTTATTTATTTATTTGAGAGAGAGAGAATGAGAGAGAGAGAACACATGAGAGGGGATAGGGTCAGAGGACGAAGCAGACTCCCTGCCGAGCAGGGAGCCCGATGCGGGACTCGATCCCGGGACTCCAGGATCATGACCTGAGCCGAAGGCAGTCGCTTAACCAACTGAGCCACCCAGGC
>NW_027695482.1:0-6635 GCF_054177405.1 Leptonychotes weddellii | reverse complement strand
TTTGTCTGTTCTCCTCTTTTTCCATGACTATATCTACTGCCTCGTCTTGATTTATAAACAAAACCTGGAAAACCTACAAAAATAAGTGTTTTGTGGTTTATCTAGGAATAATACAGAAAATATTGCTGTTATTTTTGGTGAAGAAAATCAATTTTGTATAGTTTATTTCAACCTAAATAAAATGTGAATTTTGTTTAAAGTTCAGGTACATTATTTTTGGTGGGGGACAAAATGGATTCTTGTGGTAAATTCTTTTTTCAAAAATATCACCTTCACAATTGAAGATGGCTTTTTATGGGCTTTTTTGGGGGGGTAGTGGCATATGTTTTACTACTTGGGGTATATAAAAGACATTTTAATTAAGAAATTTCTAAATAAGGTTTATCTAACTGATGTGTTTTAATATTATGTGCTGTATGACCCCGTTACAAATTTTCAAGGTTTGTGTAATTGTTGATAGCTAAATGTAAATGAATTAATATAATTGCCAAGATGTCATTGAATTATTTTACGTTGGGATATGTTAGTGTTACTTGAGTTTCAGAAAACAGGATGGGGTGCATTTGTAGAGTGCAGGTCTTAATGATAGCTAGCAGTGCATTTCCCTGTCAGGGACAAGGCTGGCCGATGTGTCAAATCAGGACACATTACTCATTCATGTTATGAAAAAGGTAACAGAGTTTATCTTATAGCCAGAGCTCTAAGAGGTGCCTCTGTCTTTGGCAGAAAGAACTGATCAGATTCATGGTGACAGGATGACAATAAAGGAGACAGGGCTGGCCTTTTAATACCTGCTTCTAGTTTTTAGGACACTTAAGAGTGGTGTGATCTTGGGCCCCTGGGTGGGGCTCAGTCGGCTGGGCGATCTGAGTTGGGCATCGGACTCTTGATCTCAGCTCAGGTCTTGATCTCAGGGGTGTGAATTCAAGGCCTGCATTGGGGGGGGTGAGTGGTGTGATGTTGGTAGAATATTTGACCTGGGTGTGTTTCCTCAGCTATAAAAAAAAAAACACAGGTTGCACTATGAAGAGTAGATACTTTATCATCAATTACCTATGACTGCTTAACAACATCCCAGAACTTGGTGGCTTAAAAAAAGTTTATCATTTCTCAGTTTTGTGGCTTGGTTGAATGGTTCTTTTGCTAGTGTCATATGGGCACTCTGCATTCAGCTGGCCAACTGGCTGGGGGCGGAGTGGAACAGCTGGGCCTCTCCATGTGGTCTTTTTGTCTTGGGCTTAGGGCATAATGGTCTCGGAGTACCAAGAAGGCAGAGGCAGTAGCTTCAAAGCCTGAGCTCAAGAACTCACAGACCATCACTTTCACCACATTGTTTTGGTCAAAGCAAGTCATAAGGCTGGCCCAGATACAAGGGATGAGGAAACAGAATCCTCATCTTGAGAGAGGAGCTGCAGAATACAGCCCTGTTTGCTGTTCACCATAATAATGTATGCAAAACAGTCCTGCAACTAGCATTGGGTAAGCTTTTAAGATGCCCATCATTTGTTTTTATAATCTGTGTCTGTTCTCTAAATTGGTAATTTATTGAAAACCCCCAAACCTTAACTTACTAAGGCATTTTCACAAACTGATGTTTGAAGATAGATTGAGTCGTTGGTGGTCTCCCCACACATAAAACAAATTGTCGCTTTTGCAAGATTAGATAGAAAGTAGTAGGCGTTGTGACTGTTTATTCCACAAATATTAGATGAACACCTACTGTGTGCCAGGTTTAAGTGCTGGCACTAGCAGGTGCACTTTCTTACTAGAGCTTAAAGTCTTGAGTTGGCCCTTGGACTACAATTGTACTTACTTGTAACTACACATACACACACTTGGTAGAGTTAAGTGAATCAAATTTACTAAAATTAAAAAGACATATAGGGTATCTATAAAAGCCTATGCAGTTTAAAAAAAAATTCTATGTTAAATCTAAACAGTTTGTGAAATATACTAGAAAATAGATTTAAGACTTAGCAAATCTAACTGGAGAAAGGTTTGCTTTTGACATATCCACTCTCATTTTTGGGAAAGGAAAGTTACACAGTTGAAGCCTAACATAGGATTTGTTACCTGAAAAATAAATGAGAACAAATGCTTATAAGTAATTTTGTGTAATTTATATTTAATTCCTAACAAAGACCCTGAGGTAAATAGTAAGTGATTGAGTTGAAAGAGACCCCTCTTGAGGCGAGTTCCTCTTCAGTAACTTAATTGGATCTGGTTTTTATTTCATTTTAGGGACAGCGACTTTTAAAGTGCCATTTAAAGTGAGTGATTCAGGGTGGGAGGATGGGTTAGCCTGGTGATGGGTATTAAAGAGGGCACGTTCTGCATGGAGCACTGGGTGTTATACGCAAACAATGAATCATGGAACACTACATCAAAAACTAATGATGTAATGTATGGTGATTAACATAACATAATAAAAATAAAGTGAGTGATTCATAAAACAGGAAAATTGTACTTGCAGTGTTTATTAATATTTATATGTTACTTTAGAGTTTACAGAGCACTTTGAATATATCATTCAAGTTCTCTGAAAAACTCAAGCCACTATTATCCCCATTTTTCAGTTGAGAATCAAGCTCACAGAGGTAAATGAATTGCTCCAAATTATATAGCTAGTAAGTGCCAGAGCCAGGTACTTCAGTCCTTCGATCTTAAAATTGATTATGAAAGCCACTTCATTCTTACGGTTTATAAAAGAAATATTTGCTTTAAGAATAGGCTCCTTTTATGTTCCTGCTTTATCCATTGCCAGCTTTCAGCACAGCATCTGTAGAATGTGCTCATTATAGTCGATGTGGATTCTTTGGGGGGAAAAAAAAAAGCCTGAAACTTCTGAGACTTCACAAACTGGGTGTAGAAATGCTGCCACCTTTGTTTGGCTGCCAAGACACTACCACAAAGGACTGTAGATCCAGGTCCATTTTATTTCACGAGAGTGGGTGCAGCTGTCTTCTTGCTGTAATCAAATGCTTCCTCTGTAGCCAGCTTTTTGTGGCCAGAAAAAGCAAAGTAATTTTTAGTACAGATTAGCATAAAAATTTCTACTAGATCAGTTTCAGGAAACAATTACTAGCTTAGAAACAATAAGTGTGATCTATAGGTTGGTTAAAATGGCAGTTAATTTCCAGAGTTTAAAATGCCCTTTATTTCTAGCTGTAAGTACTATATAAATAGAATACACTACCTGCCACTGTATTTGGGTTCATAAATTATTTGGACAGGGTGAACAACAGACTTCAAAACTAAGTAGAGGTAGTAAATCTGCCCTTTTTAATGAGTTTGAATTTATAGTAGTAGTTTAAACATCTGGAAGTTTAAAGTCCTAATTCATTCCAAATGTTCAACAAGGATATATTGCAAAGAGGATATTGTAATTGGAGGATCAAGAAAACTATTGACTCAATCTGAAGTCTTCCTGATTTTCTGTATATACATTAATCACTTAAAACTTGAGAGGCTGACAGTTCAAAAACAGTAGAGATGGACCCAGATATCTAAGTTGGCATGCTTATAGAAGAGTAACTTTTTAAAAGAGGGCATAGTTACAACAAGGGTAAGGTTTAAGTGCTGTTAACATAGCTAAGATACAGCCAGATAGGGCTGCTATGTTCTGTGCTTATGGGTATGTGGTGGGTTTTTTATAATTGTTCTTAAAACTGGACTGAGGGGAGTCAAACCTTGTGACTTAGAAACTGTAATTTTGATTAATGGATCTTGTAGTCCAAGAATCTGGTCTGCAGCCAGCACCCAGCATGAGACCAAGCATTCATTTAGTGCACACTTACTGAGTCCCTACTGGATGTTTGTTAGGTGTTGGTTTGATTTTCCTACAGCAAAAACAGTTGTGGTAGCAGGAGGAGTGCTCATCATTGTTTGTGGTAGCTGCTGCAAATAATGCTCACTGCATGCGAGGTGCTGTGCTAACGCACTTTACCTGGATTGTCTTGTTTAAAATTACCCACCCTGTGAAAAAGATAGTATCTCCCCTTTTTTTCAAGTGAAAACCTAAGAATTAGAAGGTCATCAGCTAGTTAAAGTTGGAACCAGAATTTTAGCATGAGGTAAAGATTTATGAATCTAATTTGTTGTCCCTTGTATTTGCTTTTCATGCTAATTTCAAATACTGTCTTGAATGCCTGTAGTGGTCAATCTGTTTAGCCCCAGGCATGAGGCTAGGTGTCATGGATATAAAGATGAATGAGGTGGAGCCCATGCCATGGATGCCAGGGTAAATAATGTTGAGCCCATACTTTAGTGAGCTGAGTCACATGGGGAAGCCAGACCTGCAAGTCGGAATCTGCCAGGAACTGGGCTAGAGGTAGAGTATTGGTATAAGATCCTCCCAACCAGGGCACTTTTGAGAGTATAAGGAAGTCCTTTTACTAGTTATGCCAGAATGGGGTGCCTGGGTGGCTCAGTAGGTTAAGCGTCTGTCTTCGGCTCAGGTCATGATCCCTGGGTCCTGGGATCGAGTCCCGCATCGGGCTCCCTGCTCAGCGGGAGCCTGCTTCTCCCTCTGCCTCTCCCTCTCTGTCTCTTATGAATAAATAAAATCTTTAAAAAAAAATAGTTATGCCAGAGTAACATAAACCGGGACTATCCAGAGCAAACCAGGACTTATGGTCACCCTCGCTAGAGGAAAACCCATGGTGTGAGTGGAGCAGACTCAAGGAGGTGACGCCCCAGGTACACTTGTCTCCAATCACCCTTCCACCCTCGTCGCTGTTTGCCTTCCAGACCTCAGCTTGGTTGTCACTTTTCTGGAGGTTCTCCGTCCTTGAAATCTGAGTCAAGTGGCCCTTACAAATGTGCTCCTTGCCTGGCTCTTCATTAGATGTAAGCCCTGTGAGAATCTGTGTGGTTTCTACATGTCTCCCTGTTTGTAGCTAAGAATAGAGAGTAGGCAACAAACAGCCTTTGCAGAAACCTATAAAAACAATATTTCTTTTCCCATGTATTGCCTCATTTAATTGATAATGGTATATAGAACTAAGCCAGATTCACCAACAATTGCCAGTAAGTCCAGTTGGGATAGGTTTGAAGCCACTGAGAAATTGACATTTGCTAAGAGTAGATCCGCCTTTGAAAATTGTATGTGGGACTTCATGACCCTAAATGTTTTTAAGCTAGTCTCTTGCTTCTCAGTGAAAATGTGACTTGTTATCTTAGTATTAGAAATGTATCTATGTACAGTTGGCCCATAAACAATGCAGGGTTTAGGGGCACTGCCTCCCCTGCACAATTGAAATTTGTGCGTAACTTTTGACTTTTCAAAAACTTAACCAGTGGCCTCCTGTTGACCAGAAGCCTTACTGATAGCATAAAGAGTCGATTAACACATATTTTGTATATGTTATTATATACTTTATTCTTACAATAATACCTGTTTATCTTAATTTTTTGGTATTTCTAGGTTATGCAGTTCATCTATGAATTTTTTCAAATTGTCACAAATCTTCAAAAAATTTTCCAACATATTTATTGAAAAAAATTCACATGTAGGTGGACCCATGCAGTTCAAACCTGTGTTGTTCAAGGGTCAACCGTAATGTTACTCATTTCCCTCTAAAACAGTAGATGATCATTGTGATATTCAGTATCCTATTTAAAGTTTTCAAGATAACCTAAGATAGGATATTTCTTCCTCTAACCACTATTACACATATTAAACTGTAAAATCTACATGACAGGAGAGTTTTAGAGTCGGAAGAAGTTTTGGAAACTGTAGACAACCCCTCATTTCACAGAGGACTGGACAGGACATCTTGCTCAGGATGATGCCACTTGGTGCTGGCAGAGGCCAAGGGAGAACGGAAGGGTCCTGACACCGTTGTGCTCTGTTGTACCACAGAGACCTAACCGAAGATGGAAAGCCCGAAGGAATCATTTCTTGGCAGGTGAGCAGTGTCCACCCTTTAAACTGTTACTGATGTAAACGGTAATCCCGTAAGTATGTCAGCCTTATAGGAGAGATTTATTAAGCAGGCCAAGCCTTGGGTTAGTTCTTGGCGCATTTCTGTTTTGTGTTACTGTAAAATTTTGGTTTTAGAACTGTTTGGTATTGCTTACAACTTATTTGGCAAATTCCTATTCTTGGTATAATTATTTATCTTTAGAAGAGGACATGTGGTTAGATTATGGATTTGCAAAGCCTTTTTCCTAAAAATATGAAATGTTCAAAGCCTTCCTTATAATTGCATCTTGTGGGGTTTGGACTTCCTTTTAATAATAGCAGCTGCTGTATGTTGAGCACTTACTATGTACTATGTCC
Organism: Leptonychotes weddellii; assembly: GCF_054177405.1. NCBI lineage: Eukaryota > Metazoa > Chordata > Mammalia > Carnivora > Phocidae > Leptonychotes > Leptonychotes weddellii. The sequence goes on along the minus strand of NW_027695482.1, from coordinate 352 downwards.
TATTAGGTACTTCGTATGCATCAGTTACTTAGGTTCACCATAACCTGGTGCAGTAGCTCTTGCTATCCTCGTTTCATGGATCCAAAAGTGACTTGTCCAGGGCCATTCAGTGGTGGAGTGGGATTCAAACCTGGACCAACTGATTCGGGTCGACCAGTTTGCTCTTCAGAGTAGAAATATCCATCTTTTTAAAAATATGTATGAAAATGGAACTGGAGGGTATTATGTTGAGTGAAATAAGTCAAACAGAGAAAGACATGTATCATATGATCTCACTGATATGAGGAATTCTTAATCTCAGGAAACAAACTGAGGGTTGCCGGAGTGGGGGGTGGGGTGGGAGGGATGGGGT
>NW_027695481.1:0-353 GCF_054177405.1 Leptonychotes weddellii | reverse complement strand
TTCGGCTCAGGTCATGATCCCAGGGTCCTGGGATCGAGTCCCGCATCGGGCTCCCTGCTCTGCGGGGAGCCTGCTTCTCCCTCTCCCACTCCCCCTGCTTGTGTTCCCTCTCTCGCTGTGTCTCTCTCTGTCAAATAAATAAATAAAATCTTTAAAAAAAAAAAAAAGTTTGTTTGTCTGTAATCCGGGGGAGTCCCTTTGGACCCTGTGTTCCTGTCTGGTCCTACTCCAATTTCTCCTTTTCCTCTCCTTGCTCATGACTTACATATGAAGTAAGAAATGCATCATCACTCCTCAAAATTTTGTTTTCATCTATTTGAATAAAAGCAATCAGATTTTTCTTCATAATTGTC
>NW_027695480.1:0-353 GCF_054177405.1 Leptonychotes weddellii | reverse complement strand
CGGAAAATTCTTCTCTATCCTCAAGTTCTTCCAGCTGGACTAAGAACTAAATTGGCATGAGACAGATTAACAGGAGAGAAAACCGAAGTTCTCTTACGTGCGCAGCGAGGCCCAGTAATGAGATGGAGCCCACGGAAGTGACCGAGGCTGCCGTTTTCGGACTTTTTAGACATAGAGACAACGGATCTGTGGGGAATTGACGGGACCAGGAAAACCTAACTCCGGGAGCTTCACTCAGGAAGGAATTCTGCACAGAATGTGGGCTGGGAGGGACATGAGGACCAAGGAACAGGGTTGTTCACCCAGCGTGCTGGGCTCCGAATCTCCCGTCTCTGGTGCCGAGACTGTCTCTG
>NW_027695479.1:0-353 GCF_054177405.1 Leptonychotes weddellii | reverse complement strand
TTTATTTATTTATTTATTTGTCAGAGAGAGAGAGAGAATGAACAGGGGGGCGGCAGGCAGAGGGAGAAACGGGCTTCCCACTGAGCAAGGAGCCTGATGCGGGACACAATCCCAGGACCCTGGGATCATGACCTGAGCCAAAGGCAGACACTTGACCTGCTGAGCCACCCAGGCATCCCTCTTAGGATTTTTTTTTTTTTTTTTGTATGCAAGATCACATCATCTGGGAATAGAAATAGTTTTACTTCTTCCTTTCCAATATGGATGACTGTTATTTCTTTTTCTTACCTAATTTCCCTGGTTAGAGCTTCCAGTACAGTGTTGAATAGAAGTGGCAACAGTGGCCATCCTTG
>NW_027695478.1:0-353 GCF_054177405.1 Leptonychotes weddellii | reverse complement strand
ACTGAGCCTACGCATGCACCAGGCACTGGGCTGCTGGCCGTGAGGATAAGGGAGAGCAGAGGAGAAAACCTCCACAGTTCAGTGGACAAGAGAAATGTTAATCAAATAATTACACAAACCGTGACAAGGAGGGTTTGCAAGCAGAAAATCGGGAGTTGGCAGCAGCAAGCAGGGTCAGGAAGGCTTCTCTCAAAGTGTAAATGAAGCAGAGACCTAGAGGGGGATGGGAGTTATCCAGGAGGAGGGGATGGCAGAAGGCTGTGGCCAGGGAACAGCAAGTGCAAAGGCAGGTGGGAGGAAGCGGGGTGTGAGAGGGAAGGAGGAAGGGCGGGGCTGCTGGAGCAGAGAGAACA
>NW_027695477.1:0-353 GCF_054177405.1 Leptonychotes weddellii | reverse complement strand
GGGACCACAAGATAGCCAGAACAATCTTGAAAAAGAAAATCAAAGGTGATAGGTCATACTTCCAAAGTTCAAATCTTAATACAAAGCAACAGTAAATAAAACGTTGTGATATTGTCGTAAAGGTATGCATACACCCTGAAACAAATAATACACTATATGTTAATTAAATGAATTTAAATTACAAAATTTTTTAAATAAATATTTTTTTTAAAAAAAGGTATGCATACAGATCAGTGGGATTTAACTGAGAGCCCAGAATTAAACCCCTTCACCTATGGTCCACTGAATTTTGACAAGGGTCGACAACATTACATTGGGAGACAATTGGTTATCCATGTGCAGAGAAATGAAAC
>NW_027695476.1:0-353 GCF_054177405.1 Leptonychotes weddellii | reverse complement strand
TAAATAAATAAAATCTTTAAAAAAAAAAAAATCAACTTTTTTTTTTTTTTTAAGTAATTTCCATACTCAACGTGGGCTTTGAACTCATGTCCCTGAGATCAGGAGTTGCATGCTCTACCGACTGAGCCAGCCAGGCACCTCCAAATCCTACTTCTTTTTTTTTTTAAGATTTTATTTATTTTTATTTGCTAGAGAGAGCGCGTGTGAGAGAGCGAGCGAGAGTTACAAGCAGGGGGAGCGGCAGGCAGAGGGAGAAGCAGGCTCCCCGCTGAGCAAGGAGCCTAATGCAGGACTTGATCCCAGGACCCTGGGGTCATGACCTGAGCTGAAGGCAGACGCTTAATTACTGAGCC
>NW_027695475.1:0-353 GCF_054177405.1 Leptonychotes weddellii | reverse complement strand
GGGACCACAAGATAGCCAGAACAATCTTGAAAAAGAAAATCAAAGGTGATAGGTCATACTTCCAAAGTTCAAATCTTAATACAAAGCAACAGTAAATAAAACGTTGTGATATTGTCGTAAAGGTATGCATACACCCTGAAACAAATAATACACTATATGTTAATTAAATGAATTTAAATTACAAAATTTTTTAAATAAAATTTTTTTTTAAAAAAAGGTATGCATACAGATCAGTGGGATTTAACTGAGAGCCCAGAATTAAACCCCTTCACCTATGGTCCACTGAATTTTGACAAGGGTCGACAACATTACATTGGGAGACAATTGGTTATCCATGTGCAGAGAAATGAAAC
>NW_027695474.1:0-353 GCF_054177405.1 Leptonychotes weddellii | reverse complement strand
GGATGGGTTCGCCTGGTGATGGGTATTAAAGAGGGCACGTTCTGCATGGAGCACTGGGTGTTATGCACAAACAATCATGGAACACTACCTCAAAAACTAATGATGCAATGTATGGTGATTAACATAATCTAATAATAAAGAAAAAGAAAAAGTTAGCTTACAAAGATCTATACAATAAAAAAAAATCAATTTTGAAAGAAAAATAATATAAAGAGATACCCTAAATGCATACTTAGAAATCTCTATAGTTGCAATATGTAATTTAGATATTCCTAGAATTAAATCATCAACTTGTCTCTAAGGGAACTAGACATTAAGAAAGGATGATTAGTTACAAGACCACAGTGGTCATG
>NW_027695473.1:0-353 GCF_054177405.1 Leptonychotes weddellii | reverse complement strand
TTCGATCTCCTGTTGAGTTTGTAGGTGTTCAGAAGGGTTTGACCCCATCCAGCTGAATTCCTGAGACCAGACGAAATCCAGGTCTCCAACTCCTCCGCCATCTTGCTCTGCCCCCAAGAGGAGCTTTTTTAACCACAATATGGATTTTTAACTATGAGAAAAGGTGTCATGCATAGAGGAAATTGAGTTTGAGATGTCATGAGCTAGATCATTAATTCCCAATCTTGACTGCCCATCAGAACCTTTCACAACACTTTTTTAAAAATGCAGATTCAAGCGGGCGCATGGGTGGCTCAGTCAGTTGAGCGTCTGCCTTTGGCTCAGGTCATGATCCTTGGGTCCTGGGACTCAGT
>NW_027695472.1:0-353 GCF_054177405.1 Leptonychotes weddellii | reverse complement strand
AAAAAAAAAGAAAGAAAGAAAGAAGAAAAGCAAGCACACTTTTATGCCACAGGCTGCGGGATCCAGAAAGGGCCTTGAAGAATACTTCATTAATCCCCTCCAAATAACACCTGGTCACAAGAAGAGCCTTTCCCAAGGCCACACAGCCAATCCGTGACAGAACTGAGGCTAGAAACGGTCTCTGGGGGTGCCTGGGTGGCTCAGTCAGTTAAGCATCTACCTTCGGCTCAGGTCATGATCCCAGGGTCCTGGGATCAAGCCCCTCATGAAGCTCCTGGCTCAGCAGGGGGCCTGTTTCTGCCTCTCCCCCTGCTCATGCTCTGTCTCAAATGAATAAGTAAAACTTTTAAAGG
>NW_027695471.1:0-6635 GCF_054177405.1 Leptonychotes weddellii | reverse complement strand
ACAACCGCCGAGTGTCAGCTTCCAAAGGGAAAGAAAACTTTATTATAGAAACCCAATAGAAACAGAAGACGAAAGGAATCTACACGTAGATGAAAGTAATAGGGGGCAATAAATGGGAACAAGGCAAAGTTACATCAGATCAGGTGCTTACAACACCTGACCTTATCAGCTGGGGAAGCCCCGTGGAGACACCCAGGGTGGAGTCCCCACTGAGAGGCCTGGGCGGCTCAGCCTTCCTGCAGCTGAGACTTCCCACTGACCATCCCCATAAGGGCCATATTTATAGGGCCAGTGACGGGGTCTGAGGTTAAACATTGGTTCACCTACGTGCAGTTTGGAGTGAGCTGCATTTCCATGTTCTCATGTTTCTATATCGTCAAGGAGCCTGGGCTATGTGTGTCTGCCTCCCGTCAGGGATTCCATCCTGGGGGGCCAGCCCAGCCTGGAGCAGGAGGGGATGTGAGACAAGATTCGTAGCCCTTGGCGTCCAGAACAGAAGGGCCAGTTCTGACCTGGAGGCCAAATCATATATTGTACATAACCAGGCTCCCGAGGTTATTCACGCAGCACGAGTCTCACAAACGCCATTCCTCAGCCTGCCTGTGCACGTCCCGGTGGTGGGTTCTGCGGGATAAATCACACAAACATCTGTCCATATGGCACATTCAGTTCTTGAGGTACCACGCATAATCTAACACCATATATACCTGCAAAGCACTTTTCACATATCCGTAAGTCCAGCAGCACATTGTAAGTAACACAATGAGCGGAATTATAAGTCAGGCATCCCTTAAAAACCCTCCCCAGTGGGGTAACCAATCAAACCAGGGGAAGTACTGATTTGACCAATTTCATGTCTCAACGTTATTTATAAATTTATCCATTTTTAAAAATTATCAGTAATGTTAAAACAGCACGTTCGTGGAGATTCATTACATTTTAAGTGATGCTGCAACAGAAGGTAATCTACAGTAGCTCTATTTTGTAATAATGTTTCTCACGAAGCAGTTAATTCCTGATTCATGGTTGTGAGGGCATTCGCAGTATCCTTAACTATTTTAGAGGTTATGCAAGAGAGCTGTGTTATTTCATTCTGTTCACACATTATTAATCCAGGTATAGCTCAAATGCTGGCTGTGAGAGCAACATCAGCAGAAGGAGGTAACAGGGTTAGAGGATCATCACAATCAGCGGGCAAGGCGCAGTTCCTGCGAAGACTTTCAAGAGGATGCGACGGCAGAAAGTTTCCCTATAGCACACGCACCTTGATGATGGTTAGGCGAATGGTTATACTGGAGGTTTGCACAAAGGCGATAACGAAGTGTCGACTGGGGAGTATATATGAGAGTTACGATTACAAGTAGAAGGAATTGTAGAGCAATTCACACATTTCAGTGAAAGGCATAGGTCCCTAATATGGGAAAGGGAGGAGGCACATCAATGTTAGCAATTGATAATGGAAGATTAGTACTATTGAGGTGTAAGAATTTACTTAAAGAAGTCCCTCTGCCAATGATATTTTGTCTTAATAGGTTTTGGGGACTATTTCCGTTGAGTACACAAAGAACTGAGGTTTAACACATTAGTTGCCAGGTGTACCCAGAAATTATTTTCTCTTAAAAGGACAGTAGGATTGTTATGCACTGTTACAAGTATTGAGTCTCGTTTAAAACTGACATCAGTGGGGGTCTGCTTTCTCCCTTTTATACATGTATATTCACTAAAATCGGACAAGGTGACGGCTTATAGCCCTATAGTGAAATTATAGTTATCTTGACGAGTTTGGTCAGTGAGGTTATGAAAACGTCCCACACAGTTTTGGGAATAAATCTCATATCTATTGTGATACCAGCCAAAGAACAGTTGGTCCAACAGAGCAGGCTCAGCGGTTGTCCTACTTCAATGGAGACAGCCGCGGGCTGAGTCTGCAGGATACGGGTGGGTTGTGTCCCCCTGGGAAAGCACAGAACCCACATTCGTATCTATGATTCGTGGAGGGAAACATACGTTAAGGGAACATGATGTAACTTCTCATCACCAGAATATATTACTATTACTGTAGCATCCCCTCCTTGAGCAATTACTTCAGCAGGAGTGGGAATACTGTCGGATGGCTTTGTCACCGAAGGCTTTGCCCCCAGCTTCCAAGCATCTCTGGAGCCAAACCCCCATCTCCCCTTACAGGGACAGAGCCAGGCTGCAACAAGAGTAATTGTCCAATCCAATCATATTTTTGTATTGAGAGCATTTGCTTTCCAGAATTGAGTGAAATGACCTTTGTCTCTCCTTGATAATCAGGATCGATGACTCATCCTAATATTTGTATTCCTCTTATGCCAATCCTGACCACTCCATGATCTATCCAAATGTTTTGGGGGGAGGGCAATGAATTCCTAGGCTGGTAGGCACAGCCACCTGACAACTGTAATTTATTTGTGCTTCTCTCATAGAATGTAGATCTAGTCCAGCAGACTCAGGGATGGCTCTGTAAGGTAATTTAGCATCTGAATTAATACTCTAGCATATTAATGTTGATTGGAATGGTTTTGTCACATTGCTTATTTGCAAATAAGGGGTTTTCATCTGACCTAGCAGAGTTTCATTTTGACTAGTAGGTCTCTTGCTTAGGACTTTTAAAGCCTCAGTTAAGTATAGCTTCCATTTTGGTAAAGAGCCATCCGCTAATTTTTTTAAATTCCTGTTTAAGCAGTCCTTTTATCCATTCCACCAACCCAGCCATCTGAGGGTAATAGGGAATATGATAAATCCACTCCATATTATATGAGGAGACAAAAGTTTTCACTAACTTACCTGCAGAGTGGAAGCCTTTATCACTCTGGATCTGAATAATTACATCATAATATAATAAGATAGTCTCTCAGGTTTTATCGTATTCTGTTGGGTGGTGTGGGCAAAGGGAGAAACCATGAAGTACCCCGAACAAGTGTCCACTGCCCCACAAATGTATCAACAACCTTGGAAGCGGGGTACCAGCCCCACATAACCTACTTGCCAAATTTGGGTGGAGGAGTCTTCCCCACTGAATCTGTCTTTTGTACTGTTGTGGAATTTTCTACTTTTGCCAAATCTGACAAATTGGGCTTTTTTTTTTTTAAGATTTATTTATTTATTTATTTATTTTGACAGACAGAGAGAGAGAGCATAAGTAGGGGGAGCAGCAGAGGGAGAGGGAGAAGAAGGATCCCCGCTGAGTAGGGATCCCGATGAGGGACTCAATCCCAGGACCCTGGGATCATGACCTGAGCCAAAAGGCAGCTGCTTAACCAGCTGAGCCACCCAGGTGCCCCCAAATTGGGCATTTTAATATGGTTTCTTTTATGGCTTCCTGAGTGATGGGTATCCCACGGTCCTGGACCCACCTGTGAGTAGCCTGCTCTCCCAAATGTCCATTTTTCTCATGACCTCATTGCGCCAGTTTGGTGTCAGTCCCAGGCTGTTATGTTCGCTGCGATTTGGGCGAGCGAGTCAGCTACTTCGTTGAGGTCCACTCTGTGGAGGTAGAAACACTGTGAGCATCCGCGTGGAAAACGGTAATTTTAGTATGGTGGGCCCATTGCCAAATGTCTTCCCATGGGGAGTCTTCCCTACATCTCTTTACCGGCAAAGGTCCTTGGGTGTTTTTTCCATCATGTCATCCATCCCGCTAGACCCTTAGCCGCTGACCATGACTCAGTATATAGGTGACATTGTCCCTCTTGTTCTTGGCTTAAGACTGTGTAAACAGCAGAAAGCTCTGCATGTTGGCTACTCACCGCATCTCCCTGTGTTCGTAATGTCTTTTTAAGATGGTGGTTGTAAGCTACAGCCTTCCAGAGGTTAGCATTACTAATAACTTCTGCCTTTCATCAGTAAACCAGGCATGCTGTGGTTCTTCGGGTAAATGATCATTTGGCTTCCTCCCCATCATAGAGGAATGGGCTGATGGGACATCAGTAGAACATATTGACTCATTGGAATTAGTAGCCACGTCATTAGCTTCTTCATGTGGGTGATATTCCTTTTATGCCAGGCTTAGCCTGATCTTGTCTATACCACTTCTGTTTCATTATACTAGCTTCCTGCGTATGATTTTATGATTAGTCGGATTTCCTGGAATCCATACATACTGGGAATCTGAGGCCTCATTAATACATGATTTATAGTTATAAGCTCAGTACCAGCTGGTGTCCCGCAGCATGCCAATAATTGTTTTTTCAAATGAGGTATGAGAGGTACTGCCAGAAGGGAGCTTCCTAGCCCCAAATCCTAAAGGCACCCGCTTGCTGTCTTGTTTCTGCCATAAACTCCAATTAGCATTTTCCCCTTCCGCTGAGACCGGCAGCTCAACAGGCCCAGGTCTAACAGGCCATAAATCTAAAGCAGCTTGAACAGCCGGTTTCACTCGCTGAGAAGCCTGTTCCCCAGCAGCACCCCAATTAAACAGATGCTTCTTTCGAGTAACTTTATAGACACGGTTTAATATCTGCCCCACATGTGGGTATGGTTTCTCTAGAACCCAAACAATCGTATAAATTTCTGAGCTTCTTTTTTATTTTGTGGTGATTTAAAGTTTAAAATTTTTTGATTAGCTTTGGATTACTTCTTTTTCTTTTATTCCAGACAATTCCTAGAAACTTAACAGACTCAATCCTTGTATTTTAGAGGAATTAATGTCCCATCCCTTTCGTTTCATTTAGTATCAACTCTAAGGCCTCCTGCACCTGTGACTCATGGTCTCCCTGGATTAAACTATCATCTGTGTAGTGAGGGATTAGAATTCCAATGGGCAACTTAATTGGGGCCAGATGTTCTACTAGGCGGTGGCAGATCGTGGGGCTTTGTACATACCCTCAAGGCAGCCGGGTAAATATAAACTGACGGCCTTGCCACGTGAAGCAAATTGAGTCCAAGACTCGGGAGGAATAGGGATAGTAAAAAAGGCATTTGCCAAATCAGTCACTGCGTACCAGGGGCCGGCACGGGCTTGGATCTGTTCAGTGAAGGTAATTATGTCCGGCAGGACAGCGGTTAATGGAGGGGTAACTTTAATTCCTTATAATGTGTTATTGGCCACTCGCTGTCACTTTCTTTCACTGACCAAATGGGATTATTCCACTCAGGTGTACTAGTACACCTGCCTGGAGGGAGCCATGAACAGTGTCATTATTACCATTGTGTCCACTGGGAATACGGGATTGTTTTCTCTGCGCTACTGGAGATGCCTCGGAGTGGACAGGGGTCTACTAGCTTGCCTACGGTCATCGGTGTCCGTGCATGTGGAGTGCACATGTTCCAAATTGATACATACCGTCGATTAAAGCCAGTTTGAGACCCTTGAGACTATGGATGCCAGTTAGGGATTCAGGAACGGACGCTAGCGTTATGTCGTAATCTCTCTTCGGTAACTGCCCTGTTTTTAGAGGAAGTGTTGTCTGCATCCCCAGTGTTACTCCCACCCCACCCCACCCCCGGTCCAGTAATGCTAACTAATCATCCTCGGAACTTGTTGGGGTTTCCTTATATCAAAGGGGCCTCTGGCCCAGTGTCCACAAGGGCCTGAGCAATAGTGGTTGATCCATTTTTCCAAAATATAGTCATGGGCACATGGGGCCGTTCATCCTTTTGAGTGAATTTGACATCCTTGCTTGCTCTGGGGCTTGGCCTCCCCGAGGAGGTCCGAGCTGGGTGCCGGCAGCGCCCAGACCATATAGGCGCACTGGCCATGACCGTGGGCCTCTCCTGACCCTACTGGACGTAGGGCGTTGGGCGGGTCGGGTTAGAATCTCACTGACTTCCTGCTGAGGAAAATCCTCAATAGTGTCTTTCCTCACCCCTGCCTGGTGGTCCCCCCGCTGCTCCAGGGGCTCCGTCTGAGAGACCGAGGCTGAACGGGGCGAGCTTGCCTCTCGTCCGCGCTCTAGTCAGTCCCCGTCTCATCATCGTCCTAGACGTCGCCCGGCAGAAGCCAGAGCTGGGCGCACTTTCTTAGTAACCCCCTTCCCTCTCCTCTCTTTGCATTTATCTTCGGCCATCCGTATGGCCCTTTCTCCACCACATGCTGGTAAGTGTGGACTTGGTCAGAAAGAACATCAGTCTGAGACTGCAGCAGCGCCTTTTGAGATTGCAATCGGCTACTCCTTTTCCGATTTGAGTCTTTCCTCCTGACGCTTATCACGATGCTCCGCATCCTGCCTGTATGCTGTCAACATCCCCACCATCCCCGCGAGCGAGCGAGGACACCTCACCTGTCCCAGCTACAGTCCGCCAGCATCCAGAAGATGTGGCCGCTCAGCTGACTTTGTTTACTTGCCTGGGGCTCACACAGATCGGCCCGCTTAGACCATTCCTTTGCAGCGAGCAAAACTGTAGGTCTTCCCACCTGAGAATATCAGCGTCAGGGTGGGGGTTCCCTCCTCGAAACAGAAAAGGCGTGTCCTGAACCCTGCCGACTATGCCAGATACGTTCTGCACAAGATTCACAACCGCCGAGTGTCAGCTTCCAAAGGGAAAGAAAACTTTATTATAGAAACCCAATAGAAACAGAAGACGAAAGGAATCTACACGTAGATGAAAGTAATAGGGGGCAATAAATGGGAACAAGGCAAAGTTACATCAGATCAGGTGCTTACAACACC
>NW_027695470.1:8137-14563 GCF_054177405.1 Leptonychotes weddellii | reverse complement strand
TCCCCGCTTCAGCTGCTCGTGCACGTCCTGGTCGATGATCTCTGCCTTCAACAGCTCATCTGGCGTCACGGGCCCCCTGAGCCCAGCAAAGGTGGTCCGGGCCGTGGCTGCAGCCTGCTCCAGGGTGGCCCTCAGCACCGCCGCCAGCTCCTCCAACGAGATGGCGCCTTCCTGGTGCCGCTGGGCCAGTGCCGCCCTCTGCTCTGCGGAGATGGGCTCGGAGAAGAGCAGCTCCCAGAGTGAGGCGGGCCGGCCCTGGAACTTGCCCACGGAGATGGTGGCCGTGGCCTCACTCAAGGCCTGCCGGGTGCTGTGGCCAATGAATGGGGGTCCTTGTGGCTCCCCTCCGAGGGTCCCGCCTGAGAGAGGAAGGAAGGCCAGCCCTGTCTCTGGGTCAGTGACACAGCGGGCCATCAGCTGCCCATAGCCAAGGCTCCCCTGTGTGCCGGGGTCTGAGAAGCCAGTGGCCCGGGAGACACACTGCCACGTCTCTTCGTCCAGGCATCCGAGGCGCAGGGCGGCCTCCAGGGGCAGCCGGAGCCTGCGGGCTGGACACACTGGCCCACCTGTGGCCAGCTGGGCATCCAGGAGTCGCAGCGCCAGAGGCCTGTCCACCAGCTCCTTCTTCATGGCCTGGAAGAGGGAGACTCGCCCTCTGCTGAAGGGGTCATCGTACCCCGTCACCGCCTGCTCGGCCACCAGCAGCTGCCTGTGGAGCTCCGGGCCGAGCAGGCCTGACCTGACGGCCTCATCCACGCTTCGGCGCCGGCCGGTGGCTGGATCCACCAGCGTGCAGGTGGCAGCCTGAGCCTCCAGGAGCGGGAGTGCCGTGCCCATCGGGAGCAGGTGCTCAGTGATGGCCTGGAAGAAGCTCTTCTTGTGGCCCGCGGGCAGCAGGACAACCCCCGCCACGCCGCCCGTGCCCTGCAGGTAGCGCTTCACGGCAGCCCGTGTGCTCACCTCTGACGCCACCAGCTTGCCCTCCTGAAGGCCCTGGGCAGTCTCCCCATCCAGGACCCCCACCTCCAGCAGCTCTGCCAAGCTCACTGCCCCACTCAGGGTCTGGAAAGTGGTCTTGAGGGGCAGCAGAGCCAGCCCTGTTCTGGGGGCTCTCACGCACCTGCCCAGCAGCCCGCGGTAGGACAGCCACTCGCCTGTGTTGGGGTCCAGGAAGCCAGGGGCACCGGAGCTGGGCTCGCCCTCTGCCAGGCCACGCCACGTCTCCTGGTCCAGGAGGCCCTGCTGGCAGGCCAGCTCTGGGGCCACTCGCACACCCTGAATGGGATCCACCAGGCCCCCAGTGGCCAGCTGGGCCTCTAGCCAGCTGTACCCCCGTGCTCTCTCCAGCACCTCCTTCCGGATGGCCTGGAAGAGTGCCAGCTTCCCGCCACCGTAGGGATCGGGGTACCCAGTGACGGCCCGCTCAGCAACCAGGAGCCTCTCCTTTAGCTCCAGGCCTACCAGGCCCTGCCGCACGGCCTCAGACACAGACAGGAAGTGGCCCTGCGTGGGGTCCACAAGGCCCCCGGTGGCGGCCTGGGCCTCCAGCAGAGCCAGCCCAAGCTCACCAGACAGGAGGCCCTGCTTCATGGCCGTGTAGAGACTCTGAGCCTGGCAGGAGGCTTCCACATATACCCCAGCGATGCTCTTGGACTGGGGCCCGGAGGGGGTGCTGGCTCCCAGCATGGCCTTCACGGTCTTGGGGACGGTGGTCAGCTCAGTGCCGTTGGTGGCCAGGACATCAAGAGGAGGAGAGGTGTGGCCATTCATCATGCTTGGCCAGTTGTGTAGAATTCACTCCCCCAAGGCCCACTGTGTTTGCTCCCTGCGGGGGGAGAAAGGCTGTTAGGGGCCCTGGGATGGCCCAGGCAGGCAGGAGGGGAACAGTCAGGGGTCAGCCCCAAGCCCGGAATCAGCCTGGGGGATGGGGATCAGCATCCAAGTGAGGTCCTTTGCCTTGCCCTGTGGGGTCCCAGGAGGGACCACGAGGGACCTCAGGCCAACAGGGTAGCCTCCAGGATGTGTGGGCTCTGTTTTCTCCTGTGGGCCACCCTCTGGCCCCCATCCCAGCCCCACACCCTCAGGGTCCTGGTGTGGGCTGGGCCTGGAGGGGCCTGCACGCTCCAGGTGGGGGAAGCCCCGCGCCACCCAGCCTGTGGCCCCACCCACCCTCATCCCCTGCCTCTAATTTACACCTTCCAGCCTCACAGGCCTCCCCTCTGCTCCCCAGAGCTCTTTCCTTGTCCTGCCACCCCCTGGGTTCAGGAACACCAGTACCCTTCCCCCTTCCAGTCACCTCCTCCAACCCCCCACCCCACCCTGGAGCCTTTGCTCTGGCCTCTGTTCCTTCCCAGACCCCCAGTGGGCTCCAGGCAGGAACCCCCCCCAGAGTCTCCTGCCTCGGTCTGACTCGGTGTCCTCCCTGCCCCCACTCCCCAACCCCTTTGCTCTCTGGGTCATGTCTTCTCTGTGCCCACACCTGGCCTCGGAGGCCGAAGAGAGCAAAGACTCAGTGCTTGTGAGCTGGTCTTGCAGGAGCCGTGGGGAAGGCCAGGCACTGGGCTCTGGTCAGCTGGCTCAGAGTCCCAGCAGCCCCATAGCTGTCCCCTCTCAGCAGACAGCCGTGTGCCCCAATTCTCTGAGCTGCGGTCCTAAGTATCCCACCTCCCATCCCCTATCACACCTGCACACTAACCTCCTTCACCCACACCCATCCCCTTCCGGTGGGGTTCAATCATGTCCCCCCAGAAGAGATGTCTGAGTCCTAACTTCCAGGACCTATGACCCTGGAAATAGGGTCTTTGCATCTGTAACTCAGCTGCGGTCACAGAGCAGGGAGGGCCCTAATCCCTGACACGACTGGTGTCTCTACGGGAAGACAGAGGCGGAGGGGTGCCCCGTGCAGGACCACTTCCCCACGCAGAAGCAGACCCTGGACTCTGGCCCCATGAACTGTGAGAGGAGTTTGTTGTGCTAAGCCGCCCAGGTTATGGTAATGTTGCGACAGCTCAGAGAGCTATGGCCTCCCTCTCTCCTCCGCCCCGTGAGCCGGCCCACACCCAGTTTCCGCAGAACCACACTTCATTCCCTGCTGGCGCTGGCCCTCAGCTCGGAAGCCCGACCACGCCTGCCCTGGCCTCCTGACCAGCCCTCGGCCCGTATCGCACGCAGGCCTTGGGACAAGGCTCAGGCGCATGCGCATCCCCACTCCATGGCTCTGGCTAAGGTGACCTTGGACTCTGGCTGCCAAACTCAACAAACGCATTTTGGATCTGACTACCCCGCCTCTGGGTCATGGCTGCACGGCCTTCTCGCTGGTGACTTACCCATGAAACCAGGGAGCCCCTCACACTGCCCTCAGTCCCCCAAATCTGCATCAGAAGCCCAGCCTGCCCTGGGGTCCCGGAACCACGTGCCTGGCTGCCTCCTGAGGAGCCTCAGACTCCGCGGCACCCCCACAACTGCTCGTGCTCAGGTTCTGTCTCAAGCACTCTGTCCAGCCGGAGTCCTGAATCCCTCACACCTTCTCTTGCCCCTGCTGGCCCCACCAGGGGTCCTCGTCATGCCCGCCCACCTCACGTCGGTGCCTATGGCCTCCAAGCACCCCTCAGCCTCACAGCTTGCAAGGACCTATGGTGTCGCTCGAGACCACCTTCCCTGTTCCTGCCCTCTCCACCGCCTCCAGCCCTGAAGCAGGGTGGGGGCAGCAAGTGATCGAGGGGGTGGGCAGCTGAGACCTCCATGGGAAGGCCTCAGTGGCCAGGGCTGTGCGGGGGGCAGCATGGCCCAGCAGACACACAGATCTGGTAGGGTGGACGCTTCCAGGTGCTGCCCAGACCCCACCCGGGACTTAAGGAGGGCTGCGGGCAGATGGCCCCCACTTCTGTCCCCTCGGGAACTGCCTTGCCCTTCCTAGGGCTGCACTGGTTCAGTCCCTCGACTTGGCTTGGGACCCTCCTGCAAACCCCTGGGGTGGGTGAAATCCTGTCCCCTTCCCTTCCCATACACAGATGTGGGGCCTGAGCCTCTGGACCCCAGGAGCTATGTGCTGCTCAGAAGCTCAGACAGGCGGTGCCAGGACCAGGCAGAAACTGAGTGAGGCTTTGGAGGGTAGCTGCCACCTGGCTGGCCACGGGTGCTGGGCTCCAGGAAGGGCCTCGACCCACCAGCTTTCCCACTTAAGTGAGCATAGCATCAGGCATTTGAGAAGGGGGCTCGTACGGAGCACACAGTGGAATTGGGGGTGTGTTGCTAAGCAACCAAGCTTCAGAAGACAATCACAATCGGCTGTGAGGGACCAGCTGGGCATCTAAAGCCCATGTGGGCACCTGGGGCTTCGAAGTGGCCAGTGAAGAGGCTCTGGTCTCTGCAGGGCAGGCTGGGGCAGCGCCGTCGTGAGAGGGGCACTGCGGGCAAGCTGCAGCACCAGCTCCCAGGTGGCCCCATCCCCCGGGAGGGGGTGTACTACCTAAAATGTGACGCACCTGTCCCCCGTAGATGGACCACATGGGTCCAGGAGCCAAGCGATGGAAGCAGATGTGGCCCCCCACCATCCCTCCAATGACCCCACTCCCCGTCCCTGCGGCTCCGGGGTCAGTTCCAGAGGATGACGGCTTCTGTCAGGGACAGTCCCACTGCACTGAGGGCCATGGCTCCTTGTGTCCCGGACCAAGAGGCCAGAAGAGGAGTGACCTGATCGCCAGGAGGACGTGGGGTCTGTGCCGGGGTGAGGACGGCGGGTGGGCCCCAGAGGCCCACACCTGGTTCTAGTGGCCAACGCACAGTGTTGTCACCTGAGGGGGGCACCAAACCCAGCACACATGCAGTGGGGACGGCCCGGGGAATGAGGGGCAGAGCAGAGAAAGGAGGCCCTTGTCCTGCGGCTTCCCCAGGACGAGAAGCCCATTGGTGCCCTGGGTGCCGGTGGTGGGTGCGAGGCCACCCTGACCTCCTCCCGGTGGTGAGGCTGCATTACAGGCCAGCTGGCTCCTGTCCTCCCCCCACCGCCCCAGCTTCCTTCCGCAGGGGCCGTCCTGAGCCCACTCCTAACACTCCTGCTGTCAGATTCTGCTTCTGGGACCCGACCTGGACGCAAGCTTTGCTGCCCAGCAGCACCGATGACTGGCACGTTTGTAAAGTGTGCCTTGTTCCAGGATGGCCTTCAGAGGGCCTATGAGCCCAGGGGAGCCCCGCGCGGCCCGCACCCAGCCCTGCCCCAGTCCCAGCAGGAGCTCCAGGTAACAGGGCTGTGGGGTAGTGAGAACAGTGCGCCTTCCCTTGGCAGGGGACAAGGGTGGGGAGAGAAGAGAGGCACCTCACTACCCAGCAGAGGGACGGAAGGGTGTTCTGGGCCACGGCGGGGGCAGGAGCAGCCAAGTGAGCAGGGCCGTGGGTGGCCCTTGGCCTGGACATGGGCAGCCAGCCCGGAGCCAGACAGGCTGTGCTGGGGCGGGGGGGGGGGGGGGGGGGGACAGTGCCAGGCAGGCACTAGATGGGAAAACTAGAGCCAGTACGCGCTCGGGCGAACAGGAGGCTCCAGTTTCCTGCACAAAGGGATTCATGGTGGGAGGGAGGGGGCTGGGTGTCTGAGGGAGCAGGAGAGTAGGAAGTGAGGGCCAAGGCCAGGGAGTCCCTGTGCCGGTGGCAGCTGGGCCACGCCCCCGTTTGGCTGACAGTGACCTTGAGCCTGGTCTGAGTCTCTCTGGAGCCTGCCCAGGTGGGGCATGAGGAGGATCCCCGGAGTGGGTACTTGAGTCTGCATTGGGGACCTTGGGAAGGCGGCTGGACAGAGGGGTGTGGAGCTTGGGAGAGACAGACCAGGGCATGTGACTGGTGTCCAGGGCCTGGGGAGTGGGAAAGGGAGGGGTCTCAAGGGTGGGAGGCCCAGGCAAGCCCAATGTCACAGAAGCCAAAAGATGGGTATTCCAGAGAGGTGGCCACCAGCAGATGTGGGCATGGTGTGTGACCCAAGAGGCTAGTGGCCTTGGGGCTGGGGGAGAGAGGCTGAGCAGATTTTCCGGGAAAGAAAAGGGAATCTGAGAGGGGGGAGGACTCTTCCTGTGGCTTCCCTGGAGTGGCCCCATCTCAGGTGGCCCCCAGGCAACAAGGGGAGGAAGACAATTCCTGAGGAGGGTGAGTCTGCATTCCTTGGGTGTGGGCCGCCATTTGTCACTACCCCTGAAGGTCAGCCCCCCTCTCCAGCCTGGGATGGGAGTGGGGCGAGGGCTGGCTGGTGGTCCACCTGAGCCACAACAGGACAGAAGGAGGAGGCCAGGCTGCCTCCGCCCACAGAGGGAGGCAGCAATCTTGGCCTTTGCCTGACTGTGGGCAACTGCAGCAGGGTCCCACCCACCTCCGTGGGGCAGAGACCAGTGGCCACAGAAGCTTGGCATGACAGGAGGGTACAGGGAAGGCAGAGCCCCTCCC